>NW_022096623.1:0-89650 GCF_006542625.1 Nomascus leucogenys | reverse complement strand
CTCCCATTTGAGTGAGAAACATATGGTGTTTCATTTTCTGTTCCTGTGTTAGTTTGCTGAGAATGATGGTTTCCAGATTCATTCCATGCCTGGCAAAGGACATGAGCTCATCCTTTTTTTATGGATACATAGTATTCCATGGTATATATATGCCACATTTTCTTTATCCAGTCTATCATTGATGGGCATTTAGGTTAGTTCCAAGTCTTTGCTATTGTGAATAGTGCTGCAATAAACATATGTGTGCATGTGTCTTTATAGTAGAATGATTTATAATCATTTGGGTATATACACAGTAATGGGATTGTTGGGTTAAATGATATTTCTGATCCTAGGTCCTTGAGGAATCACCGCACTGTCTTCCACAATGGTTGAACTAATTTATATTCCCACCAACAGTGTAAAAGCATTCCTATTTCTCCATGTCTTCTCCAGCATCTGTTGTTTCCTGACTTTTTAATGATCACCATTCTAACTGGTGTGAGATGGTGTCTCCTTGTGGTGTTGATTTGCATTTCTCTAATGACCAGTGATGATGAACTTTTTTTCCTATGTTTGTTGGCTGCATAACAAAGACACAGACTGGCAAATTGGATAAAGGGTCAAGACCCATTGGCATGCTGCATTCAGGAGATGCATCTCATGTGCAAAGACACACATAGGCTCAAAATAAAGGGATGGAGGAATATTTACCAAACAAATGGAAAGCAATAATAGCAGGGGTTGCAATCCTAGTCTGTGCTAAAACAGACTTTAAACCAACAGAGATCAAAAAAGACAAAGAAGGGCATTACATAATGGTAAAGGGATCAATGCAACAAGAAGAGCTAACTATCCTAAATATATGTGCACCCAACACAGGAGCATCCAGATTCATAAACCAAGTTCTTAAGGACCTACATAGAGACTTAGGCTCCCCACACAATAATAGTGGGAGACTTTAACACCCCACTGTCAATATTAGACAGATCAATGAGACAGAAAATTAACAAGGGTATTCAGGACTTGAACTCAGCTCTAGACCAAGTGGGCCAAATAAACATCTACAGAACTCTCCGCCCCAAATTAACAGAATATACATTATTATCAGCATCACATCATACTTATTCTAAAGTTGACTACATAAAGAAGTAAAACACTCCTCAGCAAATGCAAAAGAATGAAAATAATAACAAACAGTGTCTCAGACCACAGTGCAATCAAATTAGAACTCAGGATTAAGAAACTCACTCAAAACCACACAACTACATGGAAACTGAACAATCTGCTCCTGAATGACTACTGGGTAAATAAAGAAATTAAGAAAGCTATAAATAAGTTATTTGAAACCAATGAAAACAAAGACACAACGTCCCAGAATCTCTGGGACACAGCTAAAGCAGTGTTTAGAGGGAAATTTATAGCACTAAATGGCCACAAGAGAAAGCAGGAAAGATCAAAAATCAACCTCTTAACATTGCAATTAAAAGAACTAGAGAAGAAGGAGCAAACAAATTCAAAAACTAGCAGAAGATAAGAAATAACTGAGATCAGAGCAGAACTGAAGGAGATAGAGACACAAAAAAAAACTTCAAAAAGTCAATGAATCCAGGAGCTGTTTTTTTGAAAAGATCAACAAAATGGATAGACTGCTAGGCAGACTAATAAAGAAGAAAAGAGAGAGAATCAAATAGACACAATGAAAAAAGATAAAGGGGATATCACCACTGATCTCACAGAAATACAAACTACCATCAGAGAATAGTGTAAACAGCTCTATGCAAATAAACTAGAAAATCTAGAAGAAATGGATAAATTCCTGGATACATACACCCTCCCAAGACTAAACCAGAAAGAAGTAGAATCCCTGGATAGACTAATAACAAGTTCTGGAATTGAGGCAGTAATTCATAGCCTACCAACCAAAAAAAGCCCAGGACCAGATGGATTCACAGCCGAATTCTACCAGAGGTTGAAAGAGGAGCTGGTACCATTCCATCTGAAACTATTCCAAACAATAGAAAAAGACAGACTCCTCCCTAATTCATTTTATGAAGCCATCATCATCCTGATGCTAAAACCTGGCAGAGACACAACAAAAAAAGAAAATTTTAGGCCAATATCCCTGATGAACATTAATGCGAAAATCCTCAATAAAATACTGGCAACCTGAATCCAGCAGCACATCAAAAAGCTTATCCACCATGATCAAGTCGGCTTCATTCCTGAGATGCAGGGCTGGTTCAACATATGCAAATCAATAAATGGAATCCATCACATAAACAGAACCAAAGACCAAAAAACCACATGTTTATCGCAATAGATGCAGAAAAGGCCTTTGATAAAATTCAACACCGCTTCATGCTAAAAACTCTCAATAAAGTAGGTATTGATGGAATGTATCTCAAAATAATAAGAGCTATTTATGACAAACCCACAGCCAGTATCATACTGAATAGGCAAAAACTGGAAGCATTCCCTTCGAAAACTGGCACAAGACAAGGATGCTCTCTCTCATCACCTCTATTCAACATGGTATTGGAAGTTCTGGCCAGGGCCATCAGGCAAGAGAAAGAAATAAGGTGTATTCAAATAGGAAGAGAGGAAGTCAAATTATCTCTGTTTGCAGATGACATGATTGTATACTTAGAAAACCCCATCGTCTCTGACCAAAATCTCCTTAAGCTGATAAACAACTTCAGCAAAGTTTCAGGATACAAAATCAACGTGCAAAAATCACAAGCATTCCTATACATCAATAATAGAGAAACAAAGAGCCAAATCATAAGTGAACTCCCATTCACTATTGCTGCAAAGAGCATAAAATACCTAGGAATACAACTTACAAGGGATGTGAAGGACCTCTTCAAAGAGAAGTACAAACCACTGCTCAAGGAAATAAGAGAGTACACAAACAAATGGAAAAACATTCCATGCTCATAAATAGTAAGAATCAATATCGTGAAAATGGCCATACTGCCCAAAGTAATTTATACATTCAAAGCTATCCTCATCAAGCTACCATTGATTTTCTTCACAGAATTAGAAAAAACTACTTTAAATTTAATATGGAATAAAAAATGAGCCAATATAGCCAAGACAATCCTAAGCAAAAAGAACAAAGCTGGAGGCATCACCCTACCTGACTTCAAACTATACTACAAGGTCAGTAACCAAACAGCATGGTACTGGTACCAAAACAGATATATATATATATATATATACCAATGGAATGGAACAGAGGCCTCAGAAATAACACCACACATCTGCAACTATCTGATCTTTGACAAACCTGACAAAAACAAGCAATGGGGAAAGGATTCCCTATTTAATAAATGGTGCTGGGAAAACTGGCTAGCCATATGCAGAAAACTGAAACTGGACCCCTTCCTTACACCTTACACAAAAATTAACTCAAAATGGAGTAAAGACTTAAACGTAAGATCTAAGACCATAAAAACTCTGGAAGAAAGCCTAGGCAATATCATTCAGGATATAGGCATGGAAAAAGACTTCATGACTAAAACACCAAAAGCAATGGCAGCAAAAGCCAAAATTGACAAATGGGATCTAACTAATCTAAAGAGCTTCTGCACAGCAAAGGAAACTATCATCAGAGTGAACAGGCAACCTACAGAATGGGAAAAAAATTTTTTGCAATCTGTTCATCTGACAAAGGGCTAATATCCAGAATCTACAAGGAACTTAAACAAATTTGCAAGAAAAAAACAACCCCATCAAAAAGTGGGCTATACGGGCTCTTTTTTGTTTGTTTGTTCCATATGAAATTCATGAGCAGTCACTTCTTAAAAGAAGACATTTATGCAGTCTACCTATTTATTATTATTCTATTTCTTCCGCCTTCCCTTCCTTACTTTCTCCCTCTCTTTCCCTCCTTCCTTTTAACCCATTTTCTTCACCATGTCTTCCTTCTTCTTCCTTTTATTCTTTCACGCCTTCTTCTTCTCTCACCAGCATACCACTGATTGAAATGTATCTTACCTTGTAAACTAGATGTAGAGCTTAACCTATAGCTAAGGAATATCTATAATTAAAATATTTAACAATTTTTTTTTCTAGTAAACACCGTGCTGTTAAGAACAACAACAACAAAAGCAGCAGAGTATAAGTTGAATTTCATATCCAGATGTCTCAGGTTGTTAGAAGAGTGATTCTAGGAATTTATGCAACATTGTTAAAAAAATAAAAAAAAAATCTATATTATGTGTCCTTTACTTCCAGAAAAACATAATTAAACATTTTAGAAAAATTTCTCAATGGACTAAAGCAAAATGTTTTTGCTTTCCAAGATATTTTAATGTATTCTCATTTCCAAATCTATGACTGAATACACTAGTTATATAGATATTCCATGCATTTCATTTGTGCTAGCAGGAACAATTGTATGTGCTTTATTTCTAACATATTTTTCTCAAATTTCACTAGTTCAGGGTAACATGCACCCTCATCATCATCTTCATTACCAACATCATATTCACTGCCATATTTACAGTAGCTAAATTTTAAGCATATTCTCATTTTTATGCACAGATTTCCACATTATATTCTATATTTTACAAATAGAAGCTCAGTTTTAAATGTCCAATGGTTAAATGACTTGCTCAATAAAACACAGCCAATAAATATAAATGCTGAGTAGATTCAGGTCATGCTTATAAGTAATATGTTTTCCCTGTAATACCTATATCTTTTAATTAAAGTATAATGATAGCAGAAAAATAACTTCAGCCACATCAAAATTAAAAGTAATACCTTTTAAATACCATTACTAAACAAATTATTGCTTGATTTAAATATTTAAATATTTTTTCATAATTTTTGAGAATCTAACAATCATTTATTTTTAGATCCACTTCCCATTCCTTCTGTAATATATATGAAGACCTATAATGCATTGACCTTATTAATCTGAAGTCACTCAGATTTTTCTTAGGTTCCTTCCTTCAGTCCAACACTCTTACAATGGAAACAAATGAGTAAAGGGGCAGGGTGAATTGACAGATTCCTGTAAATTAGTTGATAAGACTATGCATTGGAATAATATGTGTAAAATTGCTCCTAAGTATCCAGAATGGATGGGTTCCAGAATCCCCTTCAGACACTAAAATCTGTGGATGTTCAAGTCCTTAATATAAAATGATAAGAGTATTTGCATATGGCCTATGCACATCTTTCGTATACTTTAAATAATATCTAGGCTACTTATAATATCTAATAAAATGTAAATGCTATTTAATTGATGGTTATACAGCATTTTTTTAATTTGCATTATTTTTGTTGTTGTAATTTTTTTTTTCAAATACTTTTTTTTTTCTTTCTGGTTGGTTGAATTCACAGATGCAGAACTTGAAGATACAGAAGGCCATCTGCATGTGTGTGTGTCTCTCTGTGTGTAACTGAAATAATTTTTTATATTTAACCAGAAAATTTCAACCTTTAGTCAATAGTTGGTATGATCCAATGTAGACTATATAAGGCTTGTACCTGTTAGAGATAGAAGGGCAGTATAAGTTTACTTTATTCTATCTCCTTCATAGAGCTTTCAGTGTTCAACTCACTGTGATGCATTGAGTAATCCACAGCAATCATGATGGTGTCCTATATAGAATAATGAGTTGAACAGTTAATTCAAGTGAGACATAGTCTCTAACGCCCCTACAGTTCAGTTTAAAGAACATATATTTTTCTAATAGCATACATTTTTCTAATAACTTACAAAAAAACTTCTGCTAGAATGACATACTAGAGAAAATATGAAATACAAATTTGGGCAAGTGTGAGATTAATTCTGACCACTAGTCCTAGAAAAGCTAAAACAGAGAGGTCAGCTGTTGGGTAGTTCTTTAAAAACAGCCACGTTTTTGCATGTATCCTATTATTTAAAAATAATAATATAATAAAATACTCACCGAAAACACCTAATGACTTGCAGTCATTTTCCAATAAAACAAAGTGGCCAAAATGTTTATGTAAGATGATACACAGAAGACAAGACAGCAATTCAATCCACAGAGAGCTAATTCAGAACAAATACTCTGAGTGTCATTAGAATCAAATGAATCTCTAAAAGACAACAAAGCTACAGTGCATCAAACATTGTAATGAACAAACTTTTGTTTTGATGGCTTTTAGAGAGTCATTAAATATATAAATGTGAATTTCACTGGCAAATGAAATCATGCAGATTAACTAACCCTAGGCATATTATTAGGACTAACCAAGTTGAGTGGTGTATGTCGAATTCTCAGATACCCATATGTATATTTTAGAGGCTGCTATACAAAAAAACAGTCAAACACTTTAGCACAGTTCACAAATGACCACTTCTCTTTACTGCTTCGTTAATATAACTGGAACTAGGACTATTTAGCTCCAGCCAAATGATTTCAAAGGGGCTGATTTTTTGAGTCCCTGGGAACAGCATTTCAAAGCGGAAGAGAGATGTGCAGGAAAAAAACATAACTACTGAGGCAGTTTGAATGACTTTCAAGTGAGAAAATTAAACTTTGATACTAATAAGGTGGTTACTGAAGCCCTGCTTTCTTTAATTAGTGGTCCTATGGGCTGCATAGGACCTAGTAGGTTAGCATTATATGCAAAGAGGAAGAAGGATATTTTATTAAAACTTTGCACTTCAAATTAATGTTCTTTACCATAATATATAAACTATAAATACATTGACCTTGATGGGAGGGCTGGGCTTGATTAAAGAAATGTTTAACAGATAATGAGTAACATCCAATAGATGCAGATGCTTTGAAAAGTGCTTTTAGGACAACATACAGTTTTTATTATTTAATCCTTTATTCTTTATTTTAAAAATTTTTAAATAATATGTATTAAATTTATCTTGTACACAATGGATTATTGTGTTAGCAACTGTGGTAGCAGTTTCAATTTCCATTTCTTTCTCGTCCTTATGTGTTTTCACCTTGTATTCCTCTAAAATATATTTAAAGTAATATATACATATTCTGCCATTGTATATATATTCATATATGCTATTCAAAGAACTTATTTACACACACTAATATATAAATATATATGCTATAATATATTTATATATGGACTATAAGATAAATTATATATCAAATATGCATATATTACATATATTTACATTAATGTACTTTTAGAATGCAAGAATTATGAGGAAGATAGACTTGTAAGCAAATAAATGCAATGCAGAGTGATTATTGTTAGAAAATTACCAAAAGAGTGCACTAGAAGGGTCAAGGAATCTTTCTTGTGAGGACAAAATGAAATCCAGAGCTCATTTTGTAATGAAAGGTAAGTAAAAGTTCACCAGTGGCTAATGGATACAGATCTTATTTTTTCTCTCCCCAAAGGGAAAGCATATATAAAAGACCAGAGAGCATACATAAAGAAACAGCATGGCATTTGGAAAAAAAAATGCAGAAAGAAAATGAGTGAAAGTAACATCATATCGTTCTAAAGAGTAGCCTACTGGGAAAGTTGTAAAAGGTGTGGATTGCACTCTCACATGAACCTATAGTTTTTACTTTATCTCAAACCTTATTGGAGTCAATAAAAAAATTTAAATGAGGAGAGTTGCTGGAATATTTAGCGATATTATAGCCCTTTTATTAATTTTTAAATCAATTTATTCATTCAGTCTTTCAAAAAATATATTTTGAGTACATACTACATGGCTTAGACATCGGTCATTGGTTTAGTTATATATATCTGAATTTGATTTGTTGTTGTGAACAAAGGCATAGACAGTCATGGGAAATAGGGAAGTGATGTCATCAAGATGGCAGAATAGAAGTAACCTGTTCTTATCCCTCAATAACAAGATTTCTGCTCACACAAGGATCTAGAAGGAGACTTGAGTATATAACACAGCTCAGGAGTATGAGGTTCTTGACAAGCTCACCAGCCTCCATCACACAGCAAATTCCAAGGGGGCCCAGTGTCTGCTCTGGCCCCTCTATCTGTAGTTTGTGAACTATCCCAATTGTGCTGAGACCTGCTGGAAAACATATAACTGTATGGGGCAACAAAGCAACCTTTCTAGCCTCTGTCCCACAGAAGATCCTGAGGATCCCAATCTCACCCCTGCTGCAATCAGTGAACTATTCTGTCTGTGCAGGGACTTACTGGGAGATGCACACCTGGTCACATTTACTCATATGCAGTCAAAGAACTACGTTATATTGCAAAGAACTACCTGCTTGAGCAGGAACTTGCTGGTTGATACATGCCTGTCTGAGACAATAAGATAGACACATCAGCCTCCTTCCCACAACACATCCTGAAGGGGGCTGGTCTCAAGTCCAGCCTGTCTAACTGCATTCAGAAATTCATTCTACCTGTGAAAAGTACTTCTGGGAGGCATGCCTATCCAGGAAACTGAAAGAGTCTTCTGGACTCAGGCACCTGACCCATATTTCCACACAGCCCCAGAACTCTTCTTGGTCTTCTGAAGTGCATTTGAGCCAGAAAGTCACATCAGCATTATAGCCATTGAAAGACTCACAGTGAGTTTGGGCTTAGAGTGTCCTCTAGGGCTTAAATGGCTGCAGTGGTCCTACATGCGGGGAACAAAACTGTCAGTTGGCTTAAATCCCTGGAAGGCTCTCTGAAGAATAGTAGGCACAAATAAAGCCAGATGGTGAAAACGAAAATAAGCACTTAGTTCATCAATGTGCAGATACCATCACACTTTCACAAGCATCAAGGATATTTAGAAAAATGTGATCTCACCAAAGAGATAAAGTAAGGTGCCTGAGACTGATTCCAAAGTAAGGAATATGTGATGTCTCAAAGAAAAAAATCAAAATAGATGTTTTAAGGAAACTCAACAAACTTCAAGAATATACAGAGTATCAATTTGGAAATTAATCAGAGATATTTAACAAAAAGATTGACATTTTTAAAATCAAGCAAAAATCTTGGAGCTAAAAATACAATGATGGAAATAAAAAATGCAATAGAAAAACATCAATAGCTGAATTAATCAAATAGAAGAAAGAATCAGTAAACTAAAAGACAAACTATTTCAAAACACAGTCAGAGGTGAAAAAGAAAAAAAAGTAGTGAGCAAACTTATACTATCTATGGGACAACGTCAAAAGAGTAAATATTCAGATTACTGGAGTTAAAGAGGTAACAGAAAAAGACAAATAGATAGCTTATTCAAAGAAATAATAACAGAAAACTTTTCAAACCTGGTGAAATATGTAAATGTCTAGGTATGGGAAGGTCAAAGATCACCAATCAGATTCAACCAAATAGAAATACCCAAAGATATACTATAATCAAACTCACAAATGTCAAAGACAAAGAAAGAACCCTGAAAGCTGCAAGAGAAAAGGATCAGATAACATACAAGTCAACTTCTCATAGAAATCTTGCAGGCTAGGATGGAGTGAGATAATATAATCAGAGCACTAAAGAAAAAGTGTTGGACATCAAGAATATTGTACCCAGCATAACTATCCTTCAGAAATAAAGGATATAAAAAGACCTTCCCAGACAAACAAAAGCTAACATAATTTATTGCTTTCAGACATGTAATACAAGAACTACTAAAGGAATTTCCTCAGACCTAAAGAAAGAATGTGAATGTGATTGTTATACTAATATTGTCATCACAGTGTTTAAATAAATTACATCTTTAGCAAGAAGACTGAGAGACAAGACATTTAAACATTATCACAGGTAAAATATTTTTTAAGAGATAGGCTTTCTACAAATTTTGAACTACTGGGATAGAAGGGAGTTAATATACAGTTTTTTTTTTACTGTGTTTCTTTTTTTGTGATGTAATTTGAGATGGCATCAGTTTTAAATACTTGTTATAACTCTATAATGTTTTGTTTAAGCATCATGGTAAATGAAAAACAGTAGAGGTAGCTATACTTAAATAAAATAGTCTTTGCATTAAAAAAAACTGTATACAAAGACAAAAAACAGTAATTACATAGTTAACAAGGGGTAGATTCACCAACAGGATATAACAGTAATAATTATATATACACCCAACAATGGAGCAACCCAATATATAAATCAAATATTAATGGATCTAAAGGGAGAAATAGACTGCAATACAATAACAGTAGGAAAATTTACCATCTCATTTTAGGTGATGGACACATTATCCAGGCAGACAATCAACAAAAACAAAAAAATCCAGGTTATCTGTACTCTAGACTAATGGGTCTAACAGATGTTTACAGAACGTTCCATGCAACTGCTACAGAATACACACTTCTTCATCAGCACATGAAAACTTCTTTGGGATAGACCATATGTTAGTTCACAAAACAACTCTCAACAAATTCAAAAGGAGCAGAAACCATATCAAGTATCTTTTTGACTACAATGGCATAAAACTAAAAATTAATAAAAGACGAGCCTTAGAAAATGCCTGTCACATGGAAATTAAACAACATGCTCCTGAATGACCAATAGGTCAATGAATAAATTAGGAAAAAAATAAAAAAAATAGAAACAAATGAATATGAAAATATGAAAACACATGCCAGCATCTATGAGATAGAGCAGCTACAGTGGTACTAAAAAGGAATTTTGTAGCTATAAATGCCTACATTAAAAAAATTAGACTTTAAATAAATGAGATTAAAAAATATAATTTCAGCAAAATGTTGATTTCTTGAAAAGATTAACAAAATTGACTTTTAGCTACACAAATTAAGAAAAAATGAGAAAGACCCAAACAGATGAAATTAGAGAAAAAGGAAACATTACAAGTGATACTACAGATATACAAATGTCGTAGTCTCAGCAGTGCACCAAGATGTAAGGGTCTCGGCCTTGTCTGAGATAACACCCAAATTTATTTGTTTTACCTCCAAGAAGATGAAGGAGTGCAGACACAAAGGTGAGGTTACAGTGAAAGTTTAATAAGTGAAAGAAGAAAGCTCTCTGCCAGCAGAGCAGGGGGCCCAAATGGGGTGCCCCCTATAAGGCTGGGGTGTAGGATTTTTGTGGACTGGGAAGGGGAAGAAATGTGCTTAATCAGCAGGCTGTCTTGGAGAATGTGGGACTCAGCTTGGCCGGGGGCGTTGGCCCAGGACCAATCAGAAAGCTTGCTTCAGATAGCGGCTGCTCAGCTTGGCCAGGGACCTATCAGGAGCTGAAGTGAAAGCTTGGCCTGGGGCCTTGGCCCAGGACCAGTCAGAAAGCTTGACTCAGATAGAGGCTGCTCAGCTTGGCCGGGGACGTATCAGGGGCTGAAGTGATGATTCATAGAGGCCTGACGTACAGTCCAAAAAAAGGGAAGTAGAATGGCCACAGGAACCCACTGGAGCCCACTGTGCCCATCACCACAAAAGGAGAAGAAACTTTTTCCTGACAGCCCGCTGACTATATAAAGGACAAAGGCATTTCTATGCCGGTCCTTGTTACCTTATCTGAGTGAGCCAGAGGTCCGTGCTAGTTTTTATCCAAAATGGTGGGAGGTTTTTCTGTCTGTGCAGGAGTGGGCGTGTCTCCAAGCACAACACCCTGTAGAGTTGCCTCATTTGTGCCCGCAGCCTGAATTTTTTTCCCAGGCTGCTTTTTATGTTATGTGGAGTTGAGGCACTGACCTGTGGGCCGGCAGCTTTCAGGGGACTCTTTTGCTATCTACCTAAGGCAAGCTAAATAACTCCTTTCACAAAGACAATTAGAAACTTATGGATAATTTTACATGAGCAATTTAGAAAATTTAGAAGAAATGAATAAATTCCTACACACGTGTAATGTACCCAGATTGATTCAGGAAGAAATATTAAACCTGAACTGACCAATAATGAGTAACAAGGTTGAAGCAGTGATAAGAAGTCTCCCATCAAATAAAAGCCAAGCACCTGCTGAATTTACTACCGAATTCTACTGAACATGTAAAGAATAATTAATACCAGTTCTACTTAAACTGTGTCAAAAATTTGAAGAGGAAGGAATACTTCCAAACTCATTCCACAAGGCCTCCATTGGCCTGATATCAAAACCTGACAAACAACAAACATAAAACAATAAACCAATATATCTGATAAACATGGATGCAAAAGTCCTCCAAAAAAAATACTAGCAAATTTAATTCAATGACACATTAAAAGATCATTCATTTTGATCAAGTGGGATTCGTTGCAGGGACCCAAAGGTGGCTCAACATATGCAAATCAATAAACGTGACATATCACATCAACAAAATCAAGGACAAAAACCAAATGATTATTTCGATTGATGCTGAAAAGCATTATATAAAATTTGATATCCCTTAATAATAAAAACTCTCAACAAACTGAGTATAGAAGGAACAGACCTCAACACAATGAAGGCTATGTATGACAAACCCAAAGCTAATATACTGAATGTGGAAAAATTGAAAGCCTTTCCACCAAAATCTGCAAGACAAGGATGTTCTCACTTTCACCATTGTTATTCAACAATGAAGTCCTGGCCAGAGCAATTAGAGAAGAAAAAGAAATAAAAGGCATCCAAATTAGAAAGCAGGAGGTTCAATTATCCTTCTTTGAATAGGATATGATCTTATATTTGGCAAAACCAAAATACTCTTAGAACTGATAAATTTAGCAATGTTGAAGGATACAAAATTAATATAAAATGTAGCATTTCTATATGCTAACAGTTATCTATCTGAAAAAAAAAATCAAGAAAGGAATCATGTTTACAATAGCTAAAAAACCCTAAGAACAGTTCAACCAAAGAAGTGAAAGATTTTTGCAATTTATACAATTTTAAAAAATTATAAAACTTTGATGAAGGAGATTTAAGAGGGCACAAAAAATGAAAATCTATCCCATTCTCCTGAAGTGGAAGAATTAATATTGTTAAATGTACTACCCAAAATTATCTACAAATTCAATACAATCTATATTAAAATACCAATAACATTCTTCAGGGAAATAAAGAGCAATCTTAAAATTTATATGAAACTACAAAAGACCCAACCAATATAAAAAGTTAGCATTTCTATATGCTAACAGTTGATCTATTCTGAAAACAAGAAAGCAATTCCATTTTCAATAATTAAAAAAATCATATTGAAGAGATAGTGCACTGTTAGGTTTATTGCAGCAGCCATTCACAGTAGCCAAAATAGGAAATCAATCTAAGTGCCCATCAATAGACAAATGGATAAAGAAAATGTGGCATATATGCACAATGGAATATTATTCAGCCATTAAGAAATATTGAAATCCTGTCATTTACAGAACTGAGTGGAACTGGAGGTCATTATGTTAAGCAAATAAGCCAGGAACAGAAACCAAAATATTGCATTTCTCACTATATCTGGGAGGTAAAAAAGTAAATCTTATGGAAGTGAGAGTACATTGGTGGTATCAGAAGCTGTTAAGGAAAGAGGTGGGGGAGGGATATGAAGAGAATTTGGTTAATTGGTAAACAAATACAGTTAGAAAGAACAGGTTCTATATCTTACAGTATGGTAAGGAAATCATAGTTACCAATAATTTATTATATATTTCAAATAACGATAATGGAAGAATTGTAAATTTTCAACTAAAATGATAAATTTTGAGGTATTCCCAATGACCCTGATATGATCAATATACATTGCATATATGTATCACATGTACCACCCAATATTTATGACTATGCTATAGTAATAGAAAATGTGAAATACAAAAAAAAACGTCATAGGAAGTACAATAAGAAGGACACAGACAGAGGTCCTAATCACAAAACACATACCACACACACAGACACACACACACATACACACACACACACACAGATCCTAATAATACATGCGAACCGATAGTCTTGGGTTGGAGGGCACAGGGAAGCAATACATAGCCAAATTGACTCAATGTTTTTCAAAAATATAAATACAGTGCCATTAACTATAGGGACCATGTTATACATAAGCTCTTGAACTTATTCCTCCATTTAACTAATAATGATGTATCCTTTGATCAACATTTTTTCCAAACCTTTTCCTCCAATCACTCTAGGCCTCTGGTAACCACTATTTTACTTTGTACTTCTATGAGATCAACTTCTCTGGATGCCACATGTAAATGAGATCATCCAATGTTTGTGTTTCTGTGCCTGGGCTAATTTCACTTAACCTAATGCCCACCAAGTTCATCCACATTGTCTCAAACGACACAATTTATTCTCCTTTTTTTTTCCCCCATGGTGTGTAAGATTTTATGTGTATATATATTGCAGTTTTAATTCATTCTTTTGTTGATGGACACTTAGATTAATTTCATATTTTGGCTACTGTGAATAGTGTTGCAATGAACATGGCATTCAGATACCTCTTTTTTGAAACAGGTCTCGCTCTGTTGCCCAGACTGAGTGCAGCAGTGGAGTGATCTCGGCTTACTGCAACTGCAACTTCCGCCTCCCAGTTCAAGCGATTCTCCTGCCTCAGGCCTCCCAAATAGCTGGGACTACAAGTGTGTGCCACACACCCAGCTAACTTTTGTATTTTTAGTGGAGAGGTTTCCCCACATTGGCCAGGCTGGTCTCGAACTCCTGACCTCAAGTTATCCACCCACTTTGGCCTCCAAAGTGCCGGGATTACAGGCATGAGCCCCCATGGGTGCCAGGCCAGATACTGATTTTATTTATTTTGTCTGTATACCCAGTAGTGGGATTGCTGGATTATATAGTATTTCTACTTTTAATCTTTTGAGAGTAGATGTTAAGTGTTCTCAGCACACAAATAATAACCATGTGGGGTACATTTTTAATTACTAAATTTAACCATTTCACAATATACATGTACTTTAAAACATACTGTTTTATACTATAAACAAAATTTTATCTTTCAGTTAAAACAAACAAAAACAAAATAGCATAAACCTGGAAACTACACATATACCCATCATCAGTAGAATGATCAAATAAGTTGTGGTGTATTCATAAAATTGAAGACAAGAAAGTAGTAAGAATGAATAGTCTGCAAATATATACAAAACTGTGAATCAATTCCATAAATATAATGTTAAAAGAGAAGTCCACAGAAAGTACACACTGGGATTCCGTTATATAAGCACAAAAACAGATAAAATAAATCTGTACTATTGGAAGTGGGATAGTAGTTGCCTGGGGGTAGTAACTGGAAAGGAACATGATGTTGGGACATAGTCCTGGTGTGCTGGTAATGTTCTACTTCTTGATTTTGTTTCTGGTTGCACAATTGTGCTCATTTATAAAAAAAAAAATACTTATCTGTACAATTATGATATATGTGATTTATTTATATTTCAATAAAAAAAAACCCTTTCGCTTTGAAAAAAAAGCCAAAATTGAACTCTCCCCCAAACTGAAGATTAATGCGTTCTAGGCTAAAAATATCTGTGTTTTACATCAACCCATATCTGAATTATAGAGACTGAACATGGCTACTGGAAAGAAATGGTGAAATGAGGAAAAAGAATAACCAACACTGGCAAAATTTATATGTTGGAAGCACAAACTCTGAGGCTTTTCATTAAGTTGGAGTAATGAATTTAAACTGTAGCTACTCGGTAAGATTTAAGGGGCTAGTTTATAAACTCCTGAAAATTGTTCTCTTCTATTACACAGCATAAAATAGATTATCTTAATAATCACATCATCTCATAATCACTTACAATTTTTAAAATTCTTAAAATCTCACTTTCATGCCTTGATACACACACACATTCACACACACACACCATATTCATTCAGGCAATCCAAGCAAATTCAAGAAAGGAATGAGCAGAAGTCATAGACAACTTGGCAAAGGGATTATATAGATTTTATGTTCATATCTTGTTTTGTTTCCTTAGTATGCATACAAGTGATCCACAAATTTAAAAGTCGCAAAAGAGTAGAGATGGAAAACAAGATTTTTCTTCTTTTCTGTGTTCAATTCCCTGTGTTGGATGTTGTATCTGTTACTGTTTCCCCTCATTATTTCACCATATTTTAGGTAGATAAAAGTCTAAATATCTCTGTTTTTTAAATACAGAAAATACTCTAGATCTTGAATGTCCCAATGTGTAATTTTGGAGATAATGGTATAGCACCTTTGTTTTTCACTTTTTCCCGATATCTGTGTAACCAGTCTTGTGTCAATGGACATTTCAAATGTCCCCAATTTTGCTATTAATATTTAAAATTAATAGCAAAATTATAATAATATTAAATAATATAATATAAAATAATATTAAAATAATAGTGAGTTATATCAAGCTAGAAGAATTTTTATCTTTCATATATTTAAAAGTATATTTTCATATAAATTTAAACCAAAGAAAAATAAATTATTATACCAAAAGATACCTGTGCTCATATGTTTATTGAAGTACTATTCACAATAGCAAATATGGAATCAACCTAAATGCTCATTAATGAATGATTGAATAAAGAAACATATAGTATATGTGTAAAAACAATGCATAAAAAACAATGAATTCCTGTCTTTTGAAGCAACTTTGATGAAACTAGAGGCCATTATCTGAAGTGAAATAACTTAGAAACAGAAAGTCAAATACTGTGTGTACTCGCTTCCATGTGGGAGCTAAATAATGTGTACATATGGACATAGAGAGTGGAATGATAGAGATGAGAGACATTGAATGGTGAGAGGGTGGGAGGGGGTATGAGAGATAATAAATTACTTAATAGGCACAATGTACACTATTCAGGTGATGGCTACACTAAAAGCCCAGACTTCACTACTACACAATGTCCTTGTAACAAAACCACACTTGTACCACTAAATCTATAATTAAGGAAAAATTTTTAAAAAGCTTTAAAAATATTTCAAAAATAGATACACTTAACTACATTTATAGGAAAAAAATTGTAACTCTGCTAACTTGAAAGCCTCTATCCTAAACAATTTGCCTGTGCTTTTATCAATGATGGTATAGACTGAATTGTGTCCCCTAAAAATTTATATATTAATTTTTTAACACTCAACGTGATAAAATTTGAGATGAGGTCTTTGGGTGATAATTAGGTTTAGATGAGGTTCATGAGGGTGCAGCCGTCATTAAAGGAGTAGTGCCTTTATGAGACAAAATCCCAGAGAGCTTGCTGTCTGCCCTTCTCTACTCCACCGTGTAAAGACAGCGTGAGGTAGCTGTAAAGCAGGAAGAGAGCCCTTACCAGAAAATGACCCTGATCTCAGACTTCCAACCTCCAGAACTTTGAGAAAAAAAAAAAAAAAAAAATATATATATATATATATATATATATATTATATATATATATATATATATATTTTGGTGACACCACTTAGTGTATAGCATCTTCTTATGAGCCTGCACTGACTATTAAAAATTACCTTCTCCACTGTCTAGTGAATCTTATCCCTATACTAATCCGAGAAATTAGTTGTGGGAATATTCCACTCAATTTTTGCAAACCCGTTTTTTTTCTCTCTACTATGTCATTCTAATCAGATTACAGATTTGGGAAAAATTTATTAACATAAAATCATTTTTGGACTCTCATTTTTCTGCTATTATTGAAAACAAAACTCACTTTAAATCAATATTCTTTTTTATTTGTCTGCTAACATTTTAAACAAATTATAGTTCAATGTATTATTTATGTGAAATACTTATATGAGGGTATATGTTACCTGCATTTAAAACTAATGTAATGAACCTAAATCTAATTACATAAAATATGCTACATCCATTGCTAAAATACTTGAAACTTCTTTGATATTGTATATTTAGTCTTTGTTACAATACATTTTCATTTTCAGTCTTTGCTAAAATTAATATAATACACTTTAAAATTTTTATGAATAACAAATATATTCCTAAATAAAGTTGTCAATTGGTATGTCAATACTTATACTTTCTACTTGACCTCATAAATAATATCTGTTTGTATCATGAATTCTGTTTTGTAAAAAGCACATATTGAGAAACTTCAGGGGTTTTTTTTTAATGCCATTCAGTTTCAATAGAAAACTATTGCCCAACATTTATTTACATAGGTCATTGTCTCCGTATTCGATCAATAAAATATCATGATTCCCTCTGGATTCAGAACCATAACATGTGCTTATACATAATTACATATATAATATATTATACATATTATATGTTATATATTATTAATTTGTAGCTGTTCTTAATAGTGAGACTGTAAGTTCATTGAGGTCAGAGATAGTGTTGTCTGTGTTATACATTCTATATTCAGTTAAATTTAGTAAAAAGTTGCTTTATCTATATTTCAGTTTTAAATTTGAAGGACTCATTTTTAATTGTTTGCTTAATTTTTCTCTCTTAGTCTCAAGGGATAATTGAGGATAAAAGCTATTTTGGTCAAGACATTCTGGAATCATCTCTCCTCAGTAATAATAAAGCTCTTATATTTTAAGTTTCTGTGTTGCTTAAGTGGGTTGCCACTGAGCCTGCAGTGAGTCTCTTTTATTCTCCTTTTACCTTTTCTTAATTAGCTTTCTTAAAAGTAAAGATATGGAAATACAGATGTCTTACTATTTCTAGGACTCTTGTATTCATCCTCTCCAACTTCAGTCCAAAACTAAAATCATATTTCAATGAAGAATTTTGTTTCAAGGGCTAGTTTCTTATAGCAATATTTCGGCAGCCATTATTCCAACAGAAAATACATATAATGTATAAAAATGATTCCATTTTGGACCATGGTGACTCCTTTGCAATGACATCTTTATTTATGGTCTTTAAAATTTTCTCCAGGAACATCTTAATGTGTCCATTTGGCACATACTTTCATACTGAAGAATATCAAGCTATTAACTGACATCTCTTCTAGACATTCGTGGTCTTTAATGATGAATTGCATGTAGGATTCTTGGTGGAATGGAAATTCTTCTTTGAATACTCTAATTTGCTAGGTCACATATTCCTACCATTTTTTGCATTTGTTGGTGCATTGGCGGTGGGAGGACACTCAGTTATATGTCAATTAACATTTTTAATAAATATATTTTATAAAATATTACTGAACTTGGTATGGATACACTGAGGGAGTATGTGTAGTAGGAGACAGCTACAGTAGTAGGCAAGCACTTTCAGAGGTTTCAGTCAAACCTCAGATTATCTCAGTACTTAATATTTGATTGAGGTGATACCAAATGAAAGAAAAAAGTAAGCCAATAGTAGAAATTTAATTGGAAATATCATATTTTAACATTAAAAATAAACTTTAGACAGTCCACACATTACATTTTTTAAAAATACACAAATAAATTTTAAAATCTTAGAAAATAAATGAATAGAAAATTTGTGGGAAGCAGCTAAATTATTGCTTGCAGGAAATTTATAATTTTAATTACATATACTAGAAAAGAAACAAAACAATTATTTAAAGTCCCATTTCAATAAGATTAAAACAGTGAAAAAAAACAAAGAAAATAAAAGAAAATATAATACATATGCCAAAATAAAATTAATTGGAAAACAGAAAACTCAAAGCCCAAGTTGTTTTTTGAAAAAAAAGTAATAAAATTGACAAAGCTTCAGCCTGATGGATTTGAAAATGTGAAAATACAAATCCTAATACCAATAATGAAAAAGATAATATAATTTTAATCCTTTCTCACATTATAAAAGATAATGAGATATTATAAAAAATTGTGAATACATAACTCGAAAAAATAGATATTATTTTTTAAATAAACATCTTACCAAAACTAGCGTTAGAAGAAATTTTAAAATGTGAGTAATCTTATAGTTGTTGACTTTTAACTAAATACTCTCCTGTTCAAATTAGGTGGCTCACATGTGCAATCCCAGCATTTTTGGAAGTCAAAATGGGAGGACTGCTTTACGCCAGACAGTTGAAACCAGCCTTGGCAACATAGGGAGACCCCATCTCTAGAAAAAAGAAATTATCAAGGCATGATGGCACACATCTATAGATACTTAGGAGGCCACCACACTACAGCCTGGACAACAAAGAGAAACCCTGTCTCTAAAAAATATTGATTAAAAAATTTCCCAAAAGAAAACTACAAACATTTAAAGAAAAAGTAATACCAAACTTAAACTCTTTCACAGTTTTGAGGCTAGTATAACTCTGATAGTAAGCCTGAGGCCATTACACAGAAAAGAAAATTAAAGAAAAATATACCTGTAAGCATGGATGCAAAACTCATGAATAAAACATTAGTGAGTTGAATTTAGTCACAATAAATAGAATAAGTGGGAATTATTCCAGGAATTCTAGGCTAGCTTATTATTTAATTAATCTCTGTGATTATACATATAAAGAAAATAAGTTCTAAAATATATAATCACCTCAGAAGGAATAAAAGATTTGATTAAATTAAACAATTATTAAAAGGCATTCAGTAAGCTAGCGATAGAAAGAAACAATCTTAATCTAAAAAATTGCATCTACAAAAACCGATATTATACTCAACGGTGAAATATTAATTGGTTGCTTTGTGAGGTCTGGTGCCAGACAAGGATGTCTGATATATAATAAGCATTCTGCCACTGTATTGTAGGTGATTATGAGCTATGAAATACCTTATTTAATATAGGAATTAGACCTACACAACCATGGGGGGAGCTGTAGAAATGAAGGTCTTTTAAAGGTGTAGTTGGAATATTAAAGATACCAACAACCTATCAATCTGGGAAGACCCTGCAAATTCAATCACCAGAGTGGAGCCAGAAAAGGGCAGCTGAAACGGTCATTTGGAAGAAGCTGTTGCCTCTGAGTTACCATGGCTTTGTTGTGATTTAGATGTTAAATCAACCTTTCATTTCTGTGATAAATGTCACTTGTTCGTGGTACATTTTATGTCACTGCATTTAGTTTGCTGAAATTTTGTTGGACATTTTTGTGTCTATATTAATAAGAGAACTTGGTCTGTTGTTTCTTTCTTTTCACGTTTTAAAAATCCATCTGGCTAACGACAATTTTTTTAATTTTTTTTTAGTTTTGTTTTAAATTCGGGGTCCATGTGCAGGATGTGCAGGTTTGTTATATAGGTAAACATGTGTCATGGGGGTTTGTTGTACAGATTAATTTATCACCCAGTTATTAAGCTTAGTATCCATTAGTTATTTTTCCTGATCCTACCTCCTCCCACCCTTCACTCTCTGATAGGCCCCAGTGTGTGTTGCTCCTCTCTATGTGTCCAAAGACAACAATTTTTATTACTTTTTTCCAAAGCAACTTTTGTGTGGTTTTTTTTTCAGTTTCATGTGTTTTTATAAATTTATTTTGGTCCTTTTTTCTATTTTGTTGTGCTTTTTTTAATCTATCTTATTGTGATGGGATCTTGAATAATTGATGTCTTTTCTGGTTTGGGTACCAGAGTAACGCTGACCTCACAGAATGAGTGAAGAACTGTTATCATCTCCCGTATTTTTAATTTTTTTGGAAGTGTGTTTTAAGAACTGCTGTTTCTAAAGATTTTTTTTTTAAGTTTTGATATTATTTACCAGTGAAGTTCTGTGGGCCTGGGGTTTAATTTGCTGAAAATATTTTTAATTCAATCTTTACACTTAGCATACGTCTACTCAGATTTTCTATTTTTTCTTGAGTCAATTTTGGTGTTTGTTGCTTTCTAGGAATTTGTCCATTTCATTCAATTTATCTGGTTTGTTGCAATACAATTGTTCAAATTAATCTCTGGTAAACTTTTACTTCTGTAAGATCGATAATAGTGTATCTTATTTCCTTTTTGATTTCAGCAATTTGAATAATATATGTTTTTTTTCTGTATTCAATCTTGCTAAGACTGTCAATTTTCTTGATATTACAAATAATGAGTTTCAGTTTTCTTGATTTTGTCTATCGTTTTGCTAGTCTTCAATTCCTAATTTCTACTTTAATACTTATTGTTGCTTTCCTTTTGGCTTAATTTTTTCATAGACTTCTTATTTAAATTTAGGCATCTATGCAGCGTAATGTTTGAGCTGAATCTTTGTACTTTGCTGTGAGTTCAGGATGGCTGTTAATGAATGCTTTCCCTAATCTCTCTGGTAAACTAGGAAGTCTAATTTAGCTTCTTGTTCTCACTGAATTAACAGTGTCCTCTTAATTACCACCACCATCTTCGTTTTTTTTTTTTTTTTTTTTTACATTTTTTAAAGAGCACCCCTAGGCTTCAAATTCTTTTCGCTTGTTTCTACATAAATTTATTTCTTTTGTAAACAGCACTTGATTTCTCTCTTTTTTATAGACTGCCAGTATGAGTAAAATCCCTAAGCCACTGCCCTGAAGTTGGATATGGAAGCAGTAGTCTGCTTCTCTCAGAGTGACACATCTGTTTTACAAGCAAGACACTGGTGAGGGTAGTAGATTCTTGTCAACTTGGGTTGCCTCTTTCATTGTGGAACCTCTGCTATGAGGGAACTGGGATGAGGGCAATTCAGGACCTAGCATTCTTGGCTTGCTGTGCTTCAGGTAAAGCTTCTCCCTGAAAGTAAATAATAGGTGGGAGGAAGTAGTCCCAACTTCTTAGCTGTATTCATCTGAAACATAGGTTTTTCACCACAGAGTGAGGACTTACAAAAATTGATTAGTCTGGAGTCATCTTGCATGGCAGATACAAGGGCCCTTGTCTGGAGGTGAGAAGACTGTTATGCCTCAGGTTCTTGGTAACTTTTACCTGAAATGGAGCCTTAGCACATTGGTTGGTCAGGGAAGGGGAATAAGAGCAGTTTGTAGCTCAAGTATCACAGGCTCATTGTTTTCAAAGATTTAATAGATTTTCTTGATAAATGTTTCTCCATTTGTGGTATATTTTCAGGACAATTTCCAGGGACTTCAAAAAATAATTTTTACTAGTTTTAGTTGTTTCAGTGGAATTTGAGTTCATGGAATTCCTAATTCTGGAAGCAGATGCTCTACCACCTAGTATTTTAATTGCTTATTTTCTCATGTGATTTTTTTTTTAGGATGGATTATAAGGTTTTTGGGGGGACAACCAGTAGCTCCCCTTTGAATTACAAAATTTATCGTATGAAAACTCCGTATTAACATCTATGAAAAGAATTAATTAATTCTAAGCAACGTACTAATTTCTTTTTAGTTAGTACTGTATAACAGTTTTGGCTTATTAGAGTAAGAAGCTTTGTGTGAGTATTTGTGTGTAAAAAGTAAGAAATATGTGTTACTTCAGCCATTTACACATAAGATTTACATAAGTATAGAACACTTCATTATAAGATGTTTACAATTATTTGATCTCCGTATGAGAGGAAAAGTATTTGAGAAACTGAATTTTCTTCGTTTTAAATTAACTTAGTTTTATGAATCAAAACTATAATATCCCAAAATGAAAAACTGTTAGGATTTTCTCTATCTTTTGAAAAGAATTTCAGTTTTTCCTAGGTTTTGCTATTATATGATTTGTGAATCTAGATTTTCAGCATTATTGTAAGCTTTTTTTTTCTTTTTTTCTGTCTCTTCATGGGTAATATGGTGAGAAGTTTTGAGTTTCTGGCTGAAAGCTAATGGGTATATTCTATTTTGAACCAAAAACTCAAGTTTTTATAACCATGACATGGTAAAATTATGTATGAATTTACACAAAAGTTATATCCCTGGGAAGTGGACATTATTTATGATAGCTGGGAATACAAAAAAAAGTTAGAATAAAATCATGAAAAACACAATAATGGGATGGAAGTGCCAAGAAATGTGAATGAAATTCATCAATGTGCCTCAATGTTTGGCAGTGGTAAAATAAATAAATTGTGGTATAATTGTACACTGGGATACTATCAATAATAGGTATGAACAAAATACAACTGTGTGCAATAACATTGGATGCGTCTCATATACATAAATTTGAGCAAGAGAGTCAAAAGTAAAATAAATGCATACAGCATGTTTCAATTAATAACATTTTCAAAACAAGGCAAAACTAAACTGTGTGATCTGGAAAGACATTGATACATTATATAAGTAAAAATAAAACTAAAGGAATGATTTCAGATGACCTGGAATGGTGGTCACATCTAGGTAGCAGAGAAGTTATACAATATTCAAGAGAATCAAAGCGTTTCATTACAAAATTTTGTTGTGTTCTCGTATCTATATTTGCTTTATACAATCTTAGTATTTTATTTTGATAATATATTTATTCTTTTAAAAATGTGTTGAAAATGTTTAAAAGAGGAAGTTAAGTCTAACCTTGGAGCCATTTGCAAGAATGCAACCCTGTGAAACTTCAGGACTAATAACATTTTGACACACTACCAGACATTTCTGGATGCAAACAAGGGGGGTGCCAATTCACACTGTGCGTCTGCTTGATTCCCCACTGTGTTAGGTCTTCATTTCATGCCCCATGTGTATTTACAAATACAGTTTTGTTTTTGTAAGTACAATATGGTCTCCATGGTTTTATGCACTGAAGTTAGATCTGTCTTTAATTGTTTTATTTCCTCAGAAATCCATCTGTTTTATGAAGTGACGCCACAGTAGTAAAGCATGCATACATGAGAGCTTAACTAGGTAGGCTGTTTGTTTATAACCATGCTCCCAGGTTGTTCTTGAGAGAATACACCGACCTCTTAAAAATCATTTTCAGAATATTCAATTAACTCAAGAGGCATGACTTTCATTTCTCTTTCTATGTGTGTGTGTATTTCATTTTTCACTGCTTTTATGGCATTGTAATGTCCCTCAACCTAGGGATATGTCATTTTTGTGTGTGTGCGTGTATGTGTGTATTTTAAAATTTATAGTACAATGCCTTGATAATTACAGGGACCTAAGACATGTTGCTTGAATCTTTAGAGACAAAATTAAATAAAAATGCAGAGAGCCATTCACAAAATTCTCTTAGTCTTCCTCTCAAATAATTATTTATCTTGCTAACATAGAGATAAAAATTTATTTGTGGGCCACCATTGCCTAGAGCAGTTCTAAGTACAAATATATGCTACATATATAATTTTAAAAGTTCTTATAGGTACATTTAAAATATTAAAAGGAAACTGGTTCAATTAATTTTAATAACATCATTTGACCTGATATATTCAAATATCATTTTAACAAATCAATATAAAAATTTTAGTGATTTTATATTTTGTATCAAATATTTGAAATCAATGTGTGTTTTACACCTACATCTCATCTCAATTTGAACACTAAGTTAAACTAACTTTTGCTTTAACTCAGTACTATTAATATTGAATTCCAAAGAGTATTCCAGGAACTGAAAAATAAAGCTAGGTTAATCAACATAAAAAAGCATTTTTGGTGTTTTTTTATTTTAGACTTGCAGCTGATTCATATAATTCTACTGATTACATTAAACATTTTACTGCTTTATCTTCTGGATAATATGCAAAAGTTTTATTATTGATTTGTATTATGAACAGTTTTCATGTCAATAACTTTCTATACTTGTCTAGCTAGGTCAGACACAAGATTACCTTTCCTTAGAGATTCAAATTTAGCTTGCTCATATGCAATGTGACAGTAGTGAGAAAAAATGAACCCTATTTAAATTAACTTCTTTTCTTTTATTATAGTTCACCAACATTCTTTGAATTTCAACAAAATTTTAAATTACAGTTAGTACAGTAAATCTTTATAAAACTTTTATACCTCAACAAAATATTTTCAAAGTTTTTTCTATTTGTTTCTAATTTCATAAACTGGATATGATACCTTGCAATTACATGTCCATATTGAAGAATTTAAACAATGATATTCATGCCCCTTTTTAAACGTGTTCTTTTTATTCTTTTCTCATAATTTTCTAACAAAACTTATACCTGAAATAATATTTTTAAACATTTCTACATCTGTGATGGTCTTTTTGGCTTTCCAGCTTAGGTAAATCTCTAGTTATTTGATCAAACAATAATCTAGTTGCAGCAGGGATATCTTGCAGATGTAATTAAGGTCATAAATCAGCTGCTTTTAACTAGGGAAAATTATCCTGGTTAATCTTGGTGGACCTGAATAAATCGGTCAGAAGTTCTTAAAAACATGACAACACTTTCCCTGAGAGAGATAGAGAAAGAAAGACAAGACAAAAAAACTGCCTACAGACAGCAGTTTTGGCTTGTGCTAATTACTATCTGTAGGTTCGCTGGTCACCTTGCTTTACTGATGGCCTGCCCCACAATCACATAAGGAAATAACACAATTGTTTATTCTCTCTCTTTCTCTCAACATACACACACACCCTACTGGTTCTTTCTCTGGTTGAACTCTGACCAATATACCATCTAAAAATTCTTTCATTTTTTTTCAAGAATCCAAATAATTTGTAGCTGACCAATGCTAGAAGCTTAGCTCTTGTCAACAATTGTTTTACATTGTTTGATGGATATTCAATTCTGATTTTTTTTTCTTTTTTTTTAGACAGAGTCTCGCTCTGTCACCAGGCTGGAGTGCAGTGGCGCAATCTCGGCTCACTGCAACCTCTGCCTCCTGGGTTCAAGCGATTCTCCTGCCTCAGACTCCCAGGTAGCTGGGAGTACAGGCGTGCACCACTACACCCGGCTAATTTTTGTATTTTTAGTAGAGACGAGGTTTCACCATGGTGGCCAGGATGGTCTTGATCTCCTGACCTCGTGATCCTCCCGCCTGAGACTCCCAAAGTGCTGGGATTACAGGTTGTCAGCGCTTTTTGTCTATTAAGAGGAATGTTTTATCAAAATCACTGTGTATTTTCTAAAATTTTCTGTTATTATTTTCACTCTGTTATACATTTCAAATTTGTCTGTAATAATCATAAAGCACTTTTGTTTTTCTCCACTCTCACTAATTTCAATTGCCATTCATAGCAAATTTGTACTTACCTTCTATTGCATTTTCTCTTTGTCTTTCAATCTTAACAGTAGCTATGGCAGCATCACATGATTCTGCATCCTGCAACTGATCTATTTTGTTAAACTAAAAAAATGGCTTAAATATACTTTTAATTTTACTGGTAATTATGATTTACATAAGTATCATTGCAATTCATATTATGTGCATAAAATGTTCGAATAAACAAATTACAATGGCATATTACTGCATGCAAAACATCACTTGAAGTGAACCAAATCATTTACAGTTACTAGTTTTGTGATACGTTTATATGTAATAATAAAAACAATGCATGTTCACTATAATACCACAATAATATCTCACATGATTCAACAGTTAAGGTGAATGTATTTTTAAACAAAATGAGTTAGGTTTAATTTTTAAAAATACATTTTTTCCGTTTTTAAATTTAAATAAATTAAATTATTAATTATGTGCCTTCATCACAATAACTGCTTTGCAAGTATTTAATAGACATATATAGTTACTTGCTAGTGTATTAAAAAGCACTGACCTAGGGAATACAATTCACCTGTTATCACAATGCTGAGTAATTTAACAACTGATTAATTTGATCTTGCAACTTTTTTTTACAACAACTGCAAGTACTATTAAGAACATAAAATATAAAATCAGACTTCCCAGGACCAAATCCAATCTTCAACTTTTAGGCAAATTTATAAAAATTATAACCAATGCTTCTGCTACTATTAATGCACTGACTCATTAAAAGAAGTCAATACAAAAAGATGTGTTGTAAATATTATATGGGAAAGAACAAATGCCACTAATATAGAAAAAAACTATTGCTCAATAAACAAGTGCTTTAAATGAGAAATCAATAAAGTGATATCAATAATTGTTAATTTTTATTTTATTTCAGACCTAGTTAGAATCATAAAAGAGTTTATTCTCTGATAGAAATTGGTAATCTAATTTAAAATCAATTTAGGGATCAAAAGAAACAGTTAAGAAATACAAGGACAGTTTGGAAGAAGGAGATAATAATGATCCACAATAAAAATATATCATTTCGATAAAATAAGAAAATTATATAGTAATGGAATAAAAATGGTTCATTAGATTAATGAACTAGCTCATACATACTGAATTGGATACATGTATGTGTTCAAATTTAGCATATGATCAAGGTAGCCAATAAAATCAATGAGGAAAATATGTATAATGAGAAGGAGTCATTATATTGTAGCAGTTGACTATTTTATTGAGGTTTCTGGGGGAACAATTCAGATTTCTGCCTCATTCCATTACAGACATAAATTTCAAATCAAATAACAAAAAAAATTTAAGCAACAAATGGATGAAAGTATCACATTATGGAAAACTATGTTTAAAGTCTTACAGCAGGCTATTATTTCTTAAAAAACTGAGAAGATATACATTATTCGTATACTGACAGTAGAAAATTTTATGGGTTTAAAGTATAAAGTTTAATAACAGAATTTGCTTGTAAAATTATTCATATTAACATATTGATAATAACATATAAACATATAAGCTAATGGAAAATGTTCAGATTGACAGCCAAGTAAATTCAGATACTTAAGAAATGAAAATGTTGAATTTCTGTGATGAGCAAATAAATCTATATTAAAATAATTATATAATATATACAGATTCACAAATAATTGAAATTTATCGATATTATTTCTGGAAAAATGATGTGATCCTACATTGTTTTAGAAAGCAAAAATGGGAATAGGCCTTTGGAAGGCAATTTGGCAGTTTAGATTGAATTTTTATAGGCATAAACTTTCAAGACAAATTTAACTCTTCAATAGCAGCTAAATAATCTCTCATGTAAATGAAGAAAAAATATAATTATGTTTTAAGAGCAAAAACTAAGAAAATAAATTAATCATTTATCAATATATAATTTTTAGGCAGTTGTATCATATGGGATACTAAAGAGTAGTTAAATAAAATGATGTAGAGCTACCTGTGTTGACATTAATATGAAAATATTCACAAGCCACATTTTCTAAACATTTTATATAAGTATTATAAATATTCTTTTATATTATTAATGTAAAACTGTTCCATTTGCATATATGTATTTCAATGTAAGTACTCAGAAAATGATTTGGGAGAAGAAAAACTGAATTGCAAAGAACAGTTTTATAATTCAAGGCATATATCAATTGAATATATTGATTTATGTATATTTAGAGAAGAAATAAAAATGTCGGTATGCAGAAGAATCTATATTTCTGTCAATCAGCTCTTCTTGAGATATAGGAGTCTTTGAAGGCTCAGAATATCAGGCACGGTCACCAGAAAAGCAAGAGAAGCATTATTTGAAGTGTTATGTCATCCTGAATTCAAATGATAATGGAATGCATTTTCCCATAGAAACATTATTAAATATTGTTCTCATGAAAATCACCTAAGTTAATGCATAATAGGTAGAGAGATGAATATGTGATCAATAAGTGATAGATAGCTAGGTAGGATGGATATGATTGTACTTTTATTTCATGCATGAAATTTTCTCTTTAAATACTTATTATTGCAAATTTAAAATAACACTTGAAATTCACTGAATTTTAAGTTAGGGAAAGTATGTGGATGTTAAAATATGTTTTTCTATTTGAAGGCTATTTGAGGGCTATTTGAAGGGCGTGAAAATCAGCCAGCATTTATAGAAGTTCACCAAGTGGTTGTACCTTAGTTAACATTTTAGTTCTTGTTTATAACATGTATTTACATACCTCATTACTGTTGAGCTCACTAGAACTTTATAATATTAATGTAGTTTGTTTCAGTAGGCCAAAGTGAGAAACTCCAATTTTTCTATAAATTTTTAATTAATTTGGAAGTCTTAAGTTTTCACAGTGAGGCCAACAGATATAAATTAAATATTTAAAATAGTAGAATGAGAATAGAAATATGACCAAAAATCCTACGCCCACAAATTTTAACTATAGTTCTCAAAAGCACCTGAAACTTTTTTTTAAATAGAGGAGTGACTTTTAAACAGAGCTGCACATTAATATCAGCTATGAAATTACAAATTCCCTCTCTCATCTCTACATTTAGTGGATTCAGAAAGGAGACTGGATATGTATAATTATGGAGATTTATATATTTATGATGCACTCATGCATTTAGAAAAAGGCATTGTGCATACAAATGAGTGTTAAGACAAACTATGTTTAAATAATGATGATACTTTATCCCTAATGTTAATAGCATAATCAGTACTAATTTAAGTTATGATGCTATAGTATAGTGTCAGTCAACTTTGTCAATAATAAAAATTGCTTAATGTTTACAGCAAAATATTGGTAAAATGTATTTGTTCTACTCATTAGTGGACTGTTTTCGGAAATTTACTTATATTTTCCATTTACATATTTTCATAAAGCTTATGTATTAATTGGTTCAATACAAAAATTTGAATGCTATGTTCCTTCTATTATTTGTTGATTGCAGCAATTTAAGACAGTATGACCCCTGCCCTCAAAGAAAGCATATTTAATAAAAACAGACACAACAAAATAATAAGACATCAATTACTTATATATACTAATGAAAAACCTACAAGGGAAATTCTAGGCTCCTAAGTCAATTTAATAGATTGATATAATTTAGGCTAAAGAATCCCAGACTTTTTCATTGTGAAGTAATATTTTAATTTAACTCTGAAGTATAAATAAAATATAACCTTTGGTGAAGGAGTGGTCACGTACTCTTGTGTTCTCAGAAAGATGTTGTGTAAGTGTTATAGGACTTCCCTGTCTACAATTGAGCAAACAAACCAGTTTCTGTTGTTAATGCCAAGATAAGCTTTGACCAGACACCCTCCCCCTTCCCCACTATTGGCCATTTGAAAGAAACATCTGACAGAGACTCAGAGCTCATCTGCCCTGGCCAATTAGAACTCAATGGTATCAACTCATTAGAGCTCAGGTGTACCAACCAATCAGAACTAAGTAAGTTTCAATCCTTCATTTGCATTAATGGGCCTGATTAGGAACTTGGGCAGGAACCTTTGCCATAAAACCTGCATCATTTTTTTGTTCCCTGGAACACAGCTTTGTTTAGAACAGAAGGCTGTCTATCCCTGGTTTGCAAACTACTCACAGGAATAAAATTTTCCTCCAAATTTATTTTCAAAAACCTTTTCTTCACAATCAACAAATATGGAAATAAATAAGAAAGGAAGGAAGGGAGGCAGAGAGGGAGGGAAGAAGGAAAGAAAAAAGGGAGGGAGGATAGGAGGGAGGAAGAAATAGGGGAAATTTTTTTTTAATATACAGGAAAAAGGGCTGTCATCCAAAATTATAATGTGTTATTTGTATATGTCATATAATGAAAAAGTAGATAAAAGTGAAAGAGATACTGAGATGGGACACATACTTTTGCAGATCTTAAGCTGTAAATCCAATCACTGTATAATTAAATATCTTCCCAAAGATTATTGGTTAGAACAGTAAAATGAGGGTCCTAGATAAAGTCTAATGCAAAGGTCTAGTTTTACATGAGTACATGGCTAGGAAGGAGAGATGGTAAACCATGATGATAGCCGATTCAGACTTCCAGACTTTCTTAAACTGAAAAAAGAAGCGAGGAGCACCAAGGGTCAGATAATGACATCAAATGCCTCTGGGTACAAGAGCTTTTCCAGCTGTGCTGAATACTGGGGCGCTAAAAATTAAATGAAGATGTCTTTGTAGGACAAAGGAAATCATATTTAGTGAGAGGTTGTTGGATACAACAAATATGAATTGAAACTGTGATTTATCCTCCCACTCTTCGTCATAGTAGATTTCAGGATAATTGCTCCCATTTAAAAAGTCGGTAATAATGACAAAAGAACTTCAGAAAGTGTATGCATTAATGTTGGAGGAAAAAGGTAAGAACAAGCACTGCAAATGACAGGTGAAAAATAAATTTCTCAAGATGAATTTCAGTGAAATAGGAGCAGTGTTCAAAGAAAATATCTCCATAATTTCAAATAAATTTTAGACTTTAAAAATATTTCGGCCAGGCGCGGTGGCTCACGCTTGTAATCCCAGCACTTTGGGAGGCCGAGGCGGGCGGATCACGAGGTCAGGAGATCGAGACCACGGTGAAACCCCGTCTCTACTAAAAATACAAAAAATTAGCCGGGCGTGGTGGCGGGCGCCTGTAGTCCCAGCTACTCGGAGAGGCTGAGGTAGGAGAATGGCATGAACCCGGGAGGCGGAGCTTGCAGCGAGCCGAGATTGCACCACTGCACTCCAGCCTGGGTGACAGAGCGAGACTCCGTCTCAAAAAAAAAAAAAAAAAAAAAAAATATTTCAAAGAAGAGTACATAAACTCAAAATGAGATCCTGAGGGGAAAAAACAGAGATTAAAAAATGCAATGGTTAAAATATAAACTTGATATGAAAATAAAAATGCAGTTAAGTGTTGAATGGTAGATTAGAGGCAATAAAGCACATATGCCTATAATAAGTACAGCCTAGTGCATTATGGAAAAGACAGAGGAAATCATAAGATTTTAAGTGGGAGAGGAAAGACCCAAATAATAATTATGGGGTAGATCATAGATATTGAGGACTATTGGATATAAAATAAATGTGAATCTGCAGCTCTGGAAGAGGAAAGGAACTACAACAGAAAATGAAACATATGTTTAAAGATATAATACAATAATGTTAGAGAGAATGATTAAGATCCTCCAAAAATCCTCTTCTCAATAAAAGCAAGGAAAACTGGCAAAACTCTCATAATTAAGTTTTCAAAATTCATGAAGTTAATTAAAATTTGCAATAACCTTGAGTGTGTTTATTCAAGAAAATGGCTAACTTGTAAAAATAGTGAGGTCTGTGGCATTGCAACTTTTTTATGCCATCTCCTCTGTCCTCCATTCTGGGATAACTTTGAAAACCAACAGCCCACAATAATGATAGCATCCAGGAAGCTTATGTAGGAAATAGAAAATGGTTGGAGCTCCTTTAAAGCCGCATTCTCAGAGAGTGGTCATTATTTGAGCTGTCTGTCACTTCCTTGGATAACTCCACAAACCAGGCTTGTGATTATTTGACCTGACTCTGTCATAATTGAGTGTGAACAAGTAATCTTTACCTAAGGCGTGTTTGCTGAAAACAAGCAGTGGCAATTGGATAAACTGTGGCTGCCTGAGATGGAGATAAAAGTTGGGGTAAATTTCAGGCTGACAGATATTTAAAATAAAAAACTGGGGAAGGAGCTGTCCATAGGGGGATTGAAAAGCTTCAACATATTCCTGGAAATCTAAAGGGCCACATGTGCAAGTCTGTGTGCATGTGCAGTCATGTGGCTTAATGTAAGTAAGAAGTAAAATGTAACGAGAGCTGTAAATTGCTTGCCGAAACATTGACAATGTGTCCCCAAATGCATAGAATCCCTTGGCAAATGCTAAAAGACATATTTATACCAGGCATTTAAGGTAATATCTATTAAATCATTAGCTGATGACAAAGCTGAGATGAAACTTCAGTAGCTACATGCAACAAAGAATACAGACTTGACAAATTAATTCAAGAAATAAATGAAAAAAAAAACAGCAAGAACAAAAAAAAATTACTGGGATAGAAGAGAATCTGATTACAAAATTTGCCATTATATATTACTCAATATTTTAAATGTTTAACGAAAGACATATGAGACATGCAAATAAAGAAGAAATATGGCTCATATGCAGGAAAAAATAAGATAAATAGAAACCGCACTACAGAAAGCAAAAATATTGGAATTATAGAGAAAACATAAAGTTGGCTATCTAAAGAATGTTCAAAGAACTAAAAAAAATCTTGTCTAAAGAATTATTGGAAATATGAGAATAATACCTCATCAAATAAAGGAAAATATCAAGAAAGATATATATTTAAAAGTTTATAATACAGTCTATAGGGTCAAAACACACAATAATAATTAAAATAAAACAAATTCACAGGGTGGACTCAATAGAATATTTGAGCTTTCAGAAGAAGGAATGCTTGACCTTGAAGATAGGTCAATTTATACTAACCAGTCTGAGGTACTGAGAGAGAAAAGAATGAAAAAAAGTCTCAGAGACCTGTGAGATACCATCATACATATATATACATAATGAGAGTCACAGAAGGAGAAAGAGAAGGAGCAGAAGGAGCAGAGAGAAGAGAGGAGGAAAAGGGGAAGAAAGAATATTTGAAAAATTAATGTCTGAAAACTTCCCAAATTTTGATAAAAAGTGTTGATCTACATGTCCAGAAACTCAGTAAAACCCAAAAGGAATAAACTCAAAAACCCAGACATAGACATATTATAAACTATCAAAAGCCAAAGTTGGAAAGAACCCTTTTTAATTTATATTATTTTTATTCAAACATTTTCATTATATATAAATACATATAATTATTCCATGTTTAAAATTTTCGCTCCAGCTCCCAGCCCGAGCGACACAGAAGACGGGTGATTTCTGCATTTCTGCTTGAGGTACCCATTTCATCTCACTAGGGAGTGCCAAACAGTGGGTGCAGCACAGTTGGTGCGGCACACTGTGCGTGAGCCGAAGCAGGGTGAGGCATTGCCTCACTCAGGAAGCACAAGGGGTCAGAGAGTTCCCTTTCCTGGTCAGAGAAAGGGGTAACAGACGGCATCTGGAATATCGGGTCAGTCCCACCCTAATACTGCACTTTTCCAGCGGGCCTGGAAAACGGCACACTAGGAGGTTGTGTCCCGCACCTGGCTCGGAGGGTCCTATGTCCATGGAGTCTCGCTGATTGCTAGCACAGCAGTCTGAGATCAAGCTGCAAGGCGGCAGCGAGGCTGGGGGAGGGGCGCCCGCCATTGCCCAGGCTTGCTTAGGTAAACAAAGCAGCCGAGAAGCTCGAACAGGGTGGAGCCCACCACAGCTCAAGGAGGCCTGCTTGCCTCTGTAGGCTCCACCTCTGGGGCAGGGCACAGGCAAACAAAAACTCAGCAGGAACCTCCACAGACTTAAATGTCCCTGTCTGACTGACAGCTTTGAAGAGAGTAGTGGTTCTCCCAGCACACAGCTGGAGATCTGAGAACGGACAGACTGCCTCCTAAAGTGGGTCCCTTACCACTGAGCAGCCTAACTGGGAGGCACCCCCCCAAGTAGGGACAGACTGACACCTAATTCGGCCAGGTACTCCTCTGAGACAAAACTTCCAGAGGAACTATCAGACAGCTGAATTTGTGGTCTCATGAAAATCCGCTGTTCTGCAGCCACTGCTGCTGACACCCAGCCAAACAGGGTCTGGAGTGGACCTCTAGTAAACTCCAACAGAGCTGCAGCTGAGGGTCCTGCCTGGTAGAAGGAAAACTAACAAACAGAAAGGACATCCACACCAAAAACCCATCTGTACATCACCATCATCAAAGACTAAAAGTAGATAAAACCACACAGATGGGGAAAAACAGAGCAGAAAAACTGGAAACTCTAAAAAGCAGAGCACCTCTCCTCCTCCAAAGGAACGCAGTTCCTCACCAGCAACGGAACAAAGCTGGATGGAGGATGACTTTGATGAGTTGAGAGAAGAAGGCTTCAGATGATCAAACTACTCTGAGCTACGGGAGGAAATTCAAAACAATAGCAAAGAAGTTAAAAACTTTGAAAAAAATTAGAAGGATGGATAACTAGAATAACCAATGGAGAGAAGGGCTTAAAGGAGCTGATAGAGCTGAAAGCCAAGTTTCGAGAACTACGCGAAGATTGCAGAAGCCTCAATAGCAGATGCGATCAACTGGAAGAAAGGGTATCGCTGATGGAAGATGAAATGAATGAAATGAAGCGAGAAGGGAAGTTTAGAGATAAAAGAATAAAAAGAAATGAACAAAGCCTCCAAGAAATTTGGGACTATGTGAAAAGACCAAACCTACGTCTGATTGGTGTACCTGAAAATGACAGGCAGAATGGAACCAAGTTGGAAAACACTCTGCAAGATATTATCCAGGAGAACTTCCCCAATCTAGCAAGGCAGGCCAACATTCAGATTCAGGAAATACAGAGAACGCCACAAAGATACTCCTCGAGAGGAGCAACTCCAAGACACATAATTGTCAGATTCACCAAAGTTGAAATGAAGGAAAAAATGTTAAGGGCAGCCAGAGAGAAAGGTCGGGTTACCCACAAAGGGAAGCCCATCAGACTAACAGCTGATCTCTCGGCAGAAACTCTACAAGCCAGAAGAGAGTGGGGGCCGATATTCAACATTCTTAAAGAAAAGAATTTTCAACCCAGAATTTCCTATCCCGCCAAACTAAGCTTCATAAGTGAAGGAGAAATAAAATACTTTACAGACAAGCAAACGCTGAGTGATTTTGTCACCACCAGGCCTGCCCTAAAAGAGCTCCTGAAGGAAGCACTAAACATGGAAAGGAACAACCGGTACCAGCCACTGCAAAACACGCCAAATTGTAAAGACCATCGAGGCTAGGAAGAAACTACAGCAACTAACGAGCAAAATAACCAACTAACATCATAATGACAGGATCAGATTCACACATAACAATACTAATGTTAAATGTAAATTGGCTAAATGCTCCAATTAAAAGACACAGACTGGCAAACTGGATAAGGAGTCAGGACCCATCAGTGTGCTGTATTCAGGAAACCCATCTCACGTGCAGAGACACACATAGACTCAAAATAAAGGGATGGAGGAAGATCTATCAAGCAAATGGAAAACAAAAAAAGGCAGGGGTTGCAATCCTAGTCTCTGATAAAATAGACTTTAAACCAACAAAGATCAAAACAGACAAAGAAGGCCATTACATAATGGTAAAAGGATCAATTCAACAAGAAGAGCTAACTATCCTAAATATTTATGTACCCAACACAGGAGCACCCAGATTCATAAAGCAAGTCCTGAGTGACCTACAAAGGGACTTAAACTCCCACACAATAATAATGGGAGATTTTAGCACCCCACTGTCAGCATTAGACAGATCAATGAGACAGAAATTTTACAAGGATATCCAGGAATTGAACTCAGCTCTACACAAAGTGGACCTAATAGACATCTACAGAACCCTCCACCCTAAATCAACAGAATATACATTTTTTTCAGCACCACACCACACCTATTCCAAAATTGACCACATAGTTGGAAGTAAAGCTCTCCTCAGCAAATGTAAAAGAACAGAAATTATAACAAACTGTCTCTCAGACCACAGTGCAATCAAACTAGAACTCAGGATTAAGAAACTCACTCAAAACCACTCAACTACATGGAAACTGAACAACCTGCTCCTGAATGACTATTGGGTACATAATGAAATGAAGGCAGAAATAAAGATGTTCTTTGAAACCAATGAGAAAAAAGACACAACATACCAGAATCTCTGGGACACATTCAAAGCAGTGTGTAGAGGGAAATTTATAGCACTAAATGCCCACAAGAGAAAGCAGGAAAGATCCAAAATTGACACCCTCATATCACAATTAAAAGAACTAGAAAAGCAAGAGCAAACACATTCAAAAGCTAGCAGAAGGCTAGAAAAAACTAAAATCAGAGCAGAACTGAAGGAAACAGAGACACAAAAAACCCTTCAAAAAATTAATGAATCCAGGAGCTGGTTTTTTGAAAAGATCCACAAAATTGATAGACCGCTAGCAAGACTAACAAAGAAGAAAAGAGAGAAGAATAAAATAGATGCAATAAAAAATGAAAAAGGGGATATCATCACCGATCCCACAGAAATACAATCTACCATCAGAGAATACTACAAACACCTCTATGCAAATAAACTAGAAAATCTAGAAGAAATGGATAAATTCCTCGACAAATACACCCCCCCAAGACTAAATCAGGAAGAAGTTGAATCTCTGAATAGACCAATAACAGGTTCTGAAATTGTGGCAATAATCAATAGCTTACCAACCAAAAAGAGTCCAGGACCTGATGGATTCACAGCTGAATTCTACCAGAGGTACAAGAAGGAACTGGTACCATTCCTTCTGAAACTATTCCAATCGATAGAAAAAGAGGGAATCCTCCCTAACACATTTTATGAAGCCAGCATCGTCCTGATACCAAAGCCTGGCAGAGACATAACCAAAAAGAGAATTTCAGACCAATATCCTTGATGAACATTAATGCAAAAATCCTCAATAAAATACTGGCAAACTGAATCCAGCAGCACATCAAAAAGCTTATCCACCATAATCAAGTGGGCTTCATCCCTGGGATGCAAGGCTGGTTCAACATACGCAAATCAAAAAATGTAATCCAGCATATAAACAGAACCAAAGACAAAAAACACATGATTATCTCAATGGATGCAGAAAAGGCCTTTGACAAAATTCAACAACCCTTCATGCTAAAAACTCTCAATAAATTAGGTATTGATGGGACGTATCTCAAAATAATAAGAGCTATCTACGACAAACCCACAGCCAATATCATACTGAATGGGCATAAACTGGAAGCATTCCCTCTGAAAACTGGCACAAGACAGGGATGCCCTCTCTCATCACTCCTATTCAACATAGTGCTGGAAGTTCTGGCCAGAGCAATCAGGCAGGAGAAGGAAATAAAGGGTATTCAATTAGGAAAAGAGGAAGTCAAACTGTCCCTGTTTGCAGATGACATGATTGTATATCTAGAAAACCCCATTGCCTCAGCCCAAAATCTCCTTTAGCTGATTAGCAACTTCAGCAAAGTCTCAGGATACAAAATCAATGTACAAAAATCACAAGCATTCTTGTACACCAATCACAGACAAACAGAGAGCCAAATCATGAGTGAACTCCCATTCACAATTGCTTCAAAGAGAATAAAATACCTAGGAATCCAACTTACAAGGGACGTGAAGGACCTCTTCAAGGAGAACTACAAACCACTGCTCAATGAAATAAAAGAGGATACAAACAAATGGAAGAACATTCCATGCTCATGGGTTGGAAGAATCAATATCATGAAAATGGCCATACTGCCCAAGGTAATTTATAGATTCAATGCCATCCCCATCAAGCTACCAATGACTTTCTTCACAGAATTGGAAAAAACTACTTTAAAGTTCATATGGAACCAAAAAAGAGCCCGCATTGCCAAGTCAATCCTAAGCCAAAAGAACAAAGCTGGAGGCATCACGCTACCTGACTTCAAACTATACTACAAGGCTACAGTAACCAAAACAGCATGGTACTGGTACCACAACAGAGACATAGATCAATGGAACAGAACAGAGCCCTCAGAAATGATGCCGCATATCTACAACTATCTGATCTTTGACAAACCTGACAAAAACAAGAAATGGGGAAAGGATTCCCTATTTAATAAATGGTGCTGGGAAAACTAGCTAGCCATATGTAGAAAGCTGAAACTGGATCCCTTCCTTACACCTTATACAAAAATTAATTCAAGATGGATTAAAGACTTAAATGTTATACCTAAAACCATTAAAATCCTACAAGAAAACCTAGGCAATACCATTCAGGACATAGGCGTGGGCAAGGACTTCATGTCTAAAACACCAAAAGCAATGGCAACGAAAGCCAAAATTGACAAATGGGATCTAATTAAACTAAAGAGCTTCTGCACAGCAAAAGAAACTACCATCAGAGTGAACAGGCAACCTACAGAATGGGAGAAAATTTTTGCAATCTACTCATCTGACAAAGGGCTAATATCCAGAATCTACAATGAACTCAAACAAATTTACAAGAAAAGAACAAACAACCCCATCAAAAAGTGGGCAAAGGACATGAACAGACACTTCTCAAAAGAAGACATTTATGCAGCCAAAAAACACATGAAGAAATGCTCATCATCACTGGCCATCAGAGAAATGCAAATCAAAACCACAGTGAGATACCATCTCACACCAGTTAGAATGGCCATCATTAAAAAATCAGGAAACAACAGGTGCTGGAGAGGATGTGGAGAAATAGGAACACTTTGACACTGTTGGTGGGACTGTAAACTAGTTCAACCATTGTGGAAGTCAGTGTGGCGATTCCTCAGGGATCTCGAACTAGAAATACCATTTGACTCAGCCATCCCGTTACTGGGTATATACCCAAAGGACTATAAATCATGCTGCTATAAAGACACATGCACACGTATGTTTATTGCGGCACTATTCACAATAGCAAAGAGTTGGAACCAACCCAAATGTCCAACAACGATAGACTGGATTAAGAAAATGTGGCACATATACACCATGGAATACTATGCAGCCATAAAAAATGATGAGTTCGTGTCCTTTGTAGGGACATGGATGAAACTGGAAAACATCATTCTCAGTTAACTATTGCAAGGACAAAAAACCAAACACTGCATGTTCTCACTCATAGGTGGGAATTGAACAATGAGAACTCATGGACACAGGAAGGGGAACATCACACTCCGGGGACTGTTGTGGGGTGGGGGGAGGGGGGAGGGACAGCATTAGGAGATATACCTAATGCTAAATGACAAGTTAATGGGTACAGGAAATCAACATGGCACATGGATACATATGTAACAAACCTGCACATTGTGCACATGTACCCTAAAACCTAAATTATAATTAAAAAATAAAAAATAAAAAAAAATTTAAAAAAATAATAAAATAAAAGAATTCAAAAAAGAAAAAAAAATTTCAATAAAAACATGATACATGGCAAAAAAATTTTTAAAAATGTCTTATATACAGGAAAAAGTAAGGTCTATAGAAACTGCTCTACAGGAAGCACAAATTTTGGACTTATAGCAAATAACACGAAGTTGGCAGTTTAAAGTATGTTCAAAGAATTGAAGAAAATCTTGTCTAAAGAGTATGAGAATTTATATTCTATAATATATAAATATAATACATATAATATATATTAAAATATATTTTATATGATATATAATGAAAATTGTACCTGTACATTAATATATAAGTAATATATAATGTATTATATTATGTATATTTATATAGATATTATTCTCATAATTTTTTAGACAAGATTTCATATATGCATTCCAAAATTTTGTGTATACATTCAAATTGTATATATATATATCAAAACATCACATTGTACCTATAGGTACAGTATAACAATATGTACCCATAGGTACAATGTGATGTTTTGATATATGTACTCAATTTGAAATGATTAAATCAAAAACCTACCATATCTATCACCTCACCCATCCTTTTTTTTTTTGAGACATTTGAAATTTGCTGTCAGCAATTTTGAAATATTAGATACATTATTATTAACTGTGGTCACCTTGCTGTGTGGTAGATTTCAAAAACTCCTTTCATCTGTTGAATTAAAACATTATGTCCTTTGACAAACATTTCTTCTGCCAACCCTTGGCCTCTGGTAGCCAACATTCTGCTTCGTACTTTGATGAGTGTGACTTTTTTACATTCACCATAAAAAGGAAATCATGCAATATTTGATATTTTGTGCCTGGCTTACATCACTCAGCAAAATGTCTTCCAGGTTTATTTATCTTATTGCCAAGGACAGCATTGTCTTTTTGATTTTTTAAGGCTGAATGGCTTTCCATCGTGCTTGTATCTAATATTTTCTTTATCTCTTCATCTGCATAGACCCTTAGGTTTATTCTACATCTTGGCTATTGTGAATAACACTTCAGTGAATATGAATGCAGACATGTCTTCAGTATATTGATTTCAGTTCCATTAGATATATACCCAGAAGTAGGATTGCTAGATCACATGGTAGTTCTCTTGTTCCTCTAGCTGCCTATAATTTCTACAAGACGTTGAGACAACTTTATACCATTTTTCATGGCTGTACTATCTTACATTTCCACTAACAGTGTTCAAAGATTCTGTTTTCTCCACATCATTACCAACATTTTTTAGTTCATCTTTTTTATCATAGTCATTCTAATAGGTGTAAAGTAATATCTCATTGTAGATTTAATTTTAATTTACCTAAAAATTAGAGATATTCAACAAATTTTTATGACTGTTGGCCATTTGTATATCTTTTCTTAAGAAACATCTGTTCAGGCTCTTTTGCTCATTTTTTAGTTGGTTATTTGTTTTCTTATTATTGAGTTATTTGAGTTCCTTATGTATTTAGGATATTAATCCCTTATCAAATGTATGGTTTTAAAATATTTTCTTCCACTCTGTGGGTTATGTATTCACTCTGTTGTTTCCTTTGTTATGAAAAAGTTGTTTTTAGTTTGATGCAATCATTTTATGTATTTTTACTGTTGTTACCTGGGCTTTCAAGGTCATATCCAAAAAGTTACTGACCAAAACAATGACATGAAACATTTTTCTATGTTTTCTTTTAGTAGTTTTATTTATTTCTGGGTTTTACTTTAAATCCCTAAACCATTTTGTGTTTATTTTTGTATATGATGTGGGATGAGAATACAGTTTCATTCTTCTGCTTATGAATATCCACTTTTCCCAATAGTGTCTATTGAAGAGACTATCCTTTTCCCATTGTGTATTTCTGGGATTTTTGCTGCCAATCAAATAACCATAAAGGTGTGAGTTTATTTATGGGCTTTCCACTCTATTCCGTCAGTCCATGGGTCTATTTCTATGCCAGTACTATCATCTTTTGATCACAATTGCTTTAAAGTATGTTTGTAATCATGGAGTTTGATACGTTCAGTTTTTTTCTTTTTACTTAACATTGCTTTGACTATTCAGGATCTTTTGTGGTTCCATATGTAATTTAGAATTTTTTTCTATTTCTGTAAGAATTACCATTGGGATTGTGTAGGGATTCATTGCATCTATAGATTTCTTCAAATAGTATGGACACTGTCAAAATTAATTATTCCAATCCATAAACATAAGTTATCTTTCTATTTATTTGTGTTGTCATCAATTTATTTCATCAGTGTTTTATACTTTTCAGTATACAGATCTTTCACCTCTTTGGTTAAATTTATGCCTAAGTATTTTTGTTCCTGCTGCTACTGTAAATGGGATTGTGTCCTCAATTTCTCTTTCAGAGTTCATTGTTAGTGCATATAAATGCTACTGATTGCTGCATGTTGATTTTGTATCCTGCAAATTTACTGTATTCATTTATTAGTTTTAATTTTTTGGTGGGATCCTTAAGGTTTTTGAGCCAATTTCACCTTGTCCTTTCCTATTAGGATGCATTTTATTTCTTTCTCTTGCCTAATTGCTCTGTCTAGTACTTCCAGTACTATGTTGAGAAGAAACAGTGAGAATGGGCATCCTCATTTTGTTTTTGATAATAAAGGAAAAGATTTCAACTTTTAACCATTGATTTATAATGTTAGCTGTCAGCTTATCATATGTGGTGTTTATTGTGTTGAGGTGCATTCCCTCTGTAACTAATCTGTTGAGAGACTTTACCAAGAACGGTTGCGGAATTTTGTCAAATGCTTTTTTTTTTGCACTTATTAAGATGATTATGTATTTTTGGTCATTTATTCTGTTAATGTGGTGTGCCACATTTACTGATTTGCATACGTTGAACCATTCTTGCACCTCAGAGATCAATCCCACTTGCTCATAGTGCATAATTCTTTCAATGGGTTGTTGAATTAGGTTTGCTCATATTTTGTTGAGTATATTTGCATCTATGTTCATTAGTGATAATGGCCTGTAATTTTCATGTCTTGTAGTGTCCTTGTCTGTCTTTGGTATGTGAGTAATACATGCCTTAAAAAATGAGTTTGGAAGTATTCCATCTACTTGAAATTTTAGAAAGAGTTTGAGAAAGATTATATTAGCTTTTCTTAAATGTTTGGTAAAATTTAGCAGAGAAGCCATTATGTCTCAGGCTGTTCATTGATGGGGGACCTCTTATTACTGGCTCAATCTCCTTACCCATTATTGGTCTATCCAGATTTTTAATTTTTTTCATGATTTAGTCTTGGTAAGCTGTATGTAATCAGAAATTTATATTTATCTTCTAGGTTATCCAGGTTGTTGGTATGTAATTATTCCTGGTAGTTTATTAGAATTTTTGTGTTTCTATCATATCAGTTGTAATTTTTCTTTATTTCTGATTTTATCTATTTTTTCTCAATTGTTCTTTTGAAGAGTGTTTCAATTTTATCTTTTCAAAAAAACTCTTAGTTTTGTTGATTTTTAAAATTATTTTCCTAGTTTCTAAATTATTCATTTTTGGTCTTTGTTATTTACTTCCTTCTAACGTTGGTCTTAATTTGTTTTTCCTTCATTTCTCACATATATAATGTTAGATTGTTTACTTAAGATCCTTCTTTTTCACTGATACAGGCTTTTTTTGCTGTAAGTTTCACTCTTAGAGCTGCTTTTGCTGCATCTCATATGTTTTGACATGCTGTATTACCATTTTCATTTGTCACAAGGTATTCTTTGATTTTCCTTTTAATTTATTTCATAGCCTACTGGTTGTTTAGGAGCATGTTGTTTAATTTCAACATATTTTTAAAATTTTCAGGATAACTTCCATTGTTGATTTCTAGTTTCTTTTTTTTTTTTTTTTTTTTTTTTGAGACGGAGTCTCGCTCTATCGCCCAGGCTGGAGTGCAATGGCGCAATCTCGGCTCACTGCAAGCTCCGCCTCCCGGGTTCACGCCATTCTCCTGCCTCAGCCTCTCCGAGTAGCTGGGACTACAGGCGCCCGCCACCACGCCCGGCTAATTTTTTGTATTTTTAGTAGAGACGGGGTTTCACTGTGGTCTCGATCTCCTGACCTCGTGATCCGCCCGCCTCGGCCTCCCAAACTGCTGGGATTACAAGCGTGAGCCACCGCGCCCGGCCTATAGTTTCTTGTTATTATGATTTAAAAAAAAATTGATATAATTTAAATCTTCCAGAGAGAGAATCTTTTTTTTTTTTTGAGATGGAGAAGAGAGAGAATCTGAAAAGCAGCAAGATAAAATAATCTTTTTAAATATATAATGGGTTAAAAATAAGATGAACAGCCAATTTCTAATTGAAAACCATGAAGAAGAGAAGGCAGTCACATGACATACTCAAAGTGCTGAGGAAACAGCTGTAGACCAAGAATTTGATATGCACCGAAACAAACTTTCAAAATTAAAGGATACATTAAGTCAATCCCAGAAAAACAAAAACAGAGATGATCTGCTGCTACCAGAAAAGCCTTACAAGACATAGTAATGGAAGTCCTCCAGGCTGAAATGAAAGGACACCAAACAAACTCAAAATTACATGAAGAAATGTAGAGCACAAGTTAAAGGTAACTGCATACATAAAGTATAATATAATACTGTTTTTTGTTTGTTTGTAACTCTTTTCTATCCCACCTATGTTAAAAGACCTGTGCATAAAGCAATGGCTTGATTGTAAAAATGTGTTGCTGAACATGTAAAGTATTAAGATGTATTTTATGACAATAACAGCACAAAGAAGAGGGGAAAATGAGCTATATAGGAGCAAAGCATATTTATATTATTGAAATTTAATTGCAATATATCTAAACTAAATTTCTACAAGATAAAATATTAATTCTAATAGAAATACTATGATACACTATGGAAACACAAAAATATTTTTAAAAATTGCCAAGAAATTGAAATGACACACTGTAAAATATCTACACCAAAAAAAGAAGGTGGTGGCCGGGCATGGTGGCCCATGCCTGTAATCCCAGCACTTTGGGAGGCTGAGTGTGGTGGATCATTTGAGGTCAGGAGTTTAAGACCAGTCTGGCCAGCATGGTGGAACCCCATCTCTGCTAAAAATGCAAAAGTTGGCCAGGTGGTAGTGGTACACGCCTGTAATCCCAGCTACTGAGGAGGCTGAGGCAGGAGAATCACTTGAACCTGAGCAGTGGAAGTTGCAGTGAGCCAATATCATGTTTCAATCTGGGAGACAGAGTGAGACCGTCTAAAAAAAAAAAAAAAAAAAAAGAAAGAAAAAGAAAAAAAAAGAAGGTGGTATTACTGTAAGAACAAAAAATACACAAGATGGCCGAATAGGAACAGCTCCGGTCTCCAGCTCCCAGCCCCAGCGACACAGAAGACGGGTGATTTCTGCATTTCTGCTTGAGGTACTGGTTTCATCTCACTAGGGAGTGCCTAACAGTGGGTGCAGGACAGTCGGTGAAGCGCACTGTGCGCGACCCGAAGCAGGGCGAGGCATTGACTCACTCGGGAAGCGCAAGGGGTCAGGGAGTTCCCTTTCCTAGTCAAAGAAAGGGGAAACAGACGGCACCTGGAATATCGGGTCAGTCCCATCCTAATACTGCGCTTTTCCAACCGGCCTGGAAAATGGCACACTAGGAGATTGTGTCCCGCACCTGGCTCAGAGGGTCCTATGCCCACAGAGTCTCGCTAATTGCTAGCACAGCAGTCTGAGATCAAGCTGCGAGGCGGCAGCGAGGCTGGGGGAGGGGCGCCCGCCATTGCCCAGGCTTGCTTAGGTAAACAAAGCAGCCAGGAAGCTCGAACTGGGTGGAGCCCACCACAGCTCAAGGAGGCCTGCCTGCCTCTGTAGGCTCCACCTCTGGGGGCAGGGCACAGACAAACAAAAACTCTGCAAGAACTTCCACAGGCTTAAATGTCCCTGTCTGACTGACAGCTTTGAAGAGAGTAGTGGTTCTCCCAGCACGCAGCTGGAGATCTGAGAACGGTCAGACTGCCTCCTAAAGTGGGTCCCTCACCCCTGAGCAGCCTAACTGGGAGGCACCCCCCCAGTAGGGACAGATTGACACTTCATTCAACCCGGTACTTCTCTGAGACAAAACTTTCAGAGGAACTATCAGACAGCTGAATTTGTGGTCTCACGAAAATCTGCTGTTCTGCAGCCACCGCTGCTGACACCCAGCCAAACAGGGTCTGGAGTGCACCTCTAGTAAACTCCAACAGACCTGCAGCTGAGGGTCCTGTCTGGTAGAAGGAAAACTAACAAACAGAAAGGACATCCACACCAAAAACCCATCTGTACATCACCATCATCAAAGACAAAAAGTAGATAAAACCACAAAGATGGGGAAAAAACAGACCAAAAAAACTGGAAACTCTAAAAAACAGAGCACCTCTCCTCCTCCAAAGGAACGCAGTTCCTCACCAGCAACGGAACAAAGCTGGATGGAGGATGACTTTGATGAGTTGAGAGAAGAAGGCTTCAGACGATCAAACTACTCTGAGCTACGAGAGGAAATTCAAAACAACAGCAAAGAAGTTAAAAACTTTGAAAAAAAATTAGAAGAATGGATAACTAGAATAACCAATGGAGAGAAGGGCTTCAAGGAGCCGATGGAGCTGAAAGCCAAGTTTCGAGAACTATGCGAAGATTGCAGAAGCCTCAGTAGCAGATGCGATCAACTGGAAGAAAGGGTATCGCTGATGGAAGATGAAATGAATGAAATGAAGAGAGAAGGGAAGTTTAGAGAAAAAAGGATAAAAAGAAATGAACAAAGCCTCCAAGAAATTTGGGACTATGTGAAAAGACCAAACCTACGTCTGATTGGTGTACCTGAAAATGATGGGGAGAATGGAACCAAGTTGGAAAACACTCTGCAAGATATTATCCAGGAGAACTTCCCCAATCTAGCAAGGCAGGCCAGCATTCAGATTCAGGAAATACAGAGAACGCCACAAAGATACTCCTCGAGAAGGGCAACTCCAAGACACATTATTGTCAGATTCACCAAAGTTGAAATGAAAGAAAAAATGTTAAGGGCAGCCAGAGAGAAAGGTCGGGTTACCCACAAAGGGAAGCCCATCAGACTAACAGCTGATCTCTCAGCAGAAACTCTACAAGCCAGAAGAGAGTGGGGGCCGATATTCAACATTCTTAAAGAAAAGAATTTTCAACCCAGAATCTCCTATCCCGCCAAACTAAGCTTCATAAGTGAAGGAGAAATAAAACACTTTACAGACAAGCAAACGCTCAGTGATTTTGTCACCACCAGGCCTGCCCTAAAAGAGCTCCTGAAGGAAGCACTAAACATGGAAAGGAACAACCGGTACCAGCCACTGCAAAAACATGCCAAATTGTAAAGACCATCGAGACTAGGAAGAAACTATAGCAACTAACGAGCAAAATAACCAACTAACATCATAATGACAGGATCAGATTCACACATAACACTATTAACGTTAAATGTAAATGGGCTAAATGCTCCAATCAAAAGACACAGACTGGCAAACTGGATAAGGAGTCAGGACCCATCAGTGTGCTGTATTCAGGAAACCCATCTCACGTGCAGAGATACACATAGACTCAAAATAAAGGGATGGAGGAAGATCTATCAAGCAACTGGAAAACAAAAAAAGGCAGGGGTTGCAATCCTAGTCTCTGATAAAATAGACTTTAAACCAACAAAGATCAAAAGAGACAAAGAAGGCCATTACATAATGGTAAAGGGATCAATTCATCAAGAAGAGCTAACTATCCTAAATATATATGCACCCAACACAGGAGCACCCAGATTCATAAAGCAAGTCCTGAGTGACCTACTAAGGGACTTAAACTCCCACACAATAATAATGGGAGATTTTAACACCCCACTGTCAGCATTAGACAGATCAACAAGACAGAAAGTTAACAAGGATATCCAGGAATTGAACTCAGCTCTACATAAAGTGGACCTAATAGACATCTACAGAACTCTCCACCCCAAGTCAACAGAATATACATTTTTTTCAGCACCACACCACACCTATTCCAAAATTGACCACATAGTTGGAAGTAAAGCTCTCCTCAGCAAATGTAAAAGAACAGAAATTATAACAAACTGTCTCTCAGACCACAGTGCAATCAAACTAGAACTCAGGATTAAGAAACTCACTCAAAACCGCTCTACTACATGGAAACTGAACAACCTGCTCCTGAATGACTATTGGGTACATAATGAAATGAAGGCAGAAATAAAGATGTTCTTTGAAACCAATGAGAACAAAGACACAACATACCAGAATCTCTGGGACACATTCAAAGCAGTGTGTAGAGGGAAATTTATAGCACTAAATGCCCACAAGAGAAAGCAGGAAAGATCCAAAATTGACTCCCTAACATCACAATTAAAAGAACTAGAAAAGCAAGAGCAAACACATTCAAAAGCTACCAGAAGGCTAGAAATAACTAAAATCAGAGCAGAACTGAAGGAAATAGAGACACGAAAAACCCTTCAAAAAATTAATGAATCCAGGAGCTGGTTTTTTGAAAAGATCAACAAAATTGATGGACCACTAGCAAGACTAATAAAGAAGAAAAGAGAGAAGAATCAAATAGATGCAATAAAAAACGAAAAAGGGGATATCACCACCGATCCCACAGAAATACAATCTACCATCAGAGAATACTACAAACACCTCTATGCTAATAAACTAGAAAATCTAGAAGAAATGGATAAATTCCTCGACAAATACACCCTCCCAAGACTAAACCAGGAAGAAGTTGAATCTCTGAATAGACCAATAACAGGTTCTGAAATTGTGGCAATAATCAATAGCTTACCAACCAAAAAGAGTCCAGGACCTGATGGATTCACAGCCGAATTCTACCAGAGGTACAAGGAGGAACTGGTACCATTCCTTCTGAAACTATTCCAATCGATAGAAAAAGAGGGAATCCTCCCTAACACATTTTATGAAGCCAGCATCGTCCTGATACCAAAACCTGGCAGAGACATAACCAAAAAAGAGAATTTCAGACCAATATCCTTGATGAACATTGATGCAAAAATCCTCAATAAAATACTGGCAAACCGAATCCAGCAGCACATCAAAAAGCTTATCCATCATGACCAAGTGGGCTTCATCCCTGGGATGCAAGGCTGGTTCAACATACGCAAATCAATAAATGTAATCCAACATATAAACAGAACCAAAGACAAAAACCACATGATTATCTCAATAGATGCAGAAAAGGCCTTTGACAAAATTCAACAACCCTTCATGCTAAAAACTCTCAATAAATTAGGTATTGATGGGACGTATCTCAAAATAATAAGAGCTATCTACGACAAACCCACAGCCAATATCATACTGAATGGGCAAAAACTGGAAGCATTCCCTCTGAAAACTGGCACAAGACAGGGATGCCCTCTCTCACCGCTCCTGTTCAACATAGTGCTGGAAGTTCTGGCCAGAGCAATCAGGCAGGAGAAGGAAATAAAAGGTATTCAATTAGGAAAAGAGGAAGTCAAATTGTCCCTGTTTGCAGATGACATGATTGTATATCTAGAAAACCCCATTGTCTCAGCCCAAAATCTCCTTAAGCTGATTAGCAACTTCAGCAAAGTCTCAGGATACAAAATTAATGTACAAAAATCACAAGCATTCTTGTACACCAATAACAGACAAACAGAGAGCCAAATCATGAGTGAACTCCCATTCACAATTGCTTCAAAGAGAATAAAATACCTAGGAATCCAACTTACAAGGGATGTGAAGGACCTCTTCAAGGAGAACTACAAACCACTGCTCAATGAAATAAAAGAGGATACAAACAAATGGAAGAACATTCCATGCTCATGGGTTGGAAGAATCAATATCGTGAAAATGGCCATACTGCCCAAGGTAATTTATAGATTCAATGCCATCCCCATCAAGCTACCAATGACTTTCTTCACAGAATTGGAAAAAACTACTTTAAAGTTCATATGGAACCAAAAAAGAGCCCGCATCGCCAAGTCAATCCTAAGCCAAAAGAACAAAGCTGGAGGCATCACGCTACCTGACTTTAAACTATACTACAAGGCTACAGTAACCAAAACAGCATGGTACTGGTACCACAACAGAGACATAGATCAATGGAACAGAACAGAGCCCTCAGAAATGATGCCGCATAGCTACAACTATCTGATCTTTGACAAACCTGACAAAAACAAGAAATGGGGAAAGGATTCCCTATTTAATAAATGGTGCTGGGAAAACTGGCTAGCCATATGTAGAAAGCTGCAACTGGATCCCTTCCTTACACCTTATACAAAAATTAATTCAAGATGGATTAAAGACTTATATGTTAGACCTAAAACCATTAAAATCCTACAAGAAAACCTAGGCAATACCATTCAGGACATAGGCGTGGGCAAGGACTTCATGTCTAAAACACCAAAAGCAATGGCAACAAAAGCCAAAATCGACAAATGGGATCTCATTAAACTAAAGAGCTTCTGCACAGCAAAAGAAACTATCATCAGAATGAACAGGCAACCTACAGAATGGGAGAAAATTTTTGCAACCTACTCATCTGACAAAGGGCTAATATCCAGAATCTATAATGAACTCAAACAAATTTACAAGAAAAAAACAAACAACCCCATCAAAAAGTGGGCAGAGGACATGAACAGACACTTCTCAAAAGAAGACATTTATGCAGCCAGAAAACACATGAAGAAATGCTCATCATCACTGGCCATCAGAGAAATGCAAATCAAAACCACAGTGAGATACCATCTCACACCAGTTAGAATGGCCATCATTAAAAAATCAGGAAACAACAGGTGCTGGAGAGGATGTGGAGAAATAGGAACACTTTGACACTGTTGGTGGGACTGTAAACTAGTTCAACCATTGTGGAAGTCAGTGTGGCGATTCCTCAGGGATCTAGAACTAGAAATACCATTTGACCCAGCCATCCCATTACTGGGTGTATACCCAAAGGACTATAAATCATGCTGCTATAAAGACACATGCACACGTATGTTTATTGCGGCACTATTCACAATAGCAAAGAGTTGGAACCAACCCAAATGTCCAACAACGATAGACTGGATTAAGAAAATGTGGCACATATACACCATGGAATACTATGCAGCCATAAAAAATGAGGAGTTTGTGTCCTTTGTAGGGACATGGATGAAACTGGAAAACATCATTCTCAGTAAACTATCGCAAGGACAAAAAACCAAACACCGCATGTTCTCTCTCATAGGTGGGAATTGAACAATGAGAACTCATGGACACAGGAAGGGGTACATCACACTCCGGGGACTGTTGTGGGGTGGGGGAGGGGGGAGGGACAGCATTAGGAGATATACCTAATGCTAAATGACGAGTTAATGGGTGCAGCAAAACAACATGGCACATGGATACATATGTAACAAACCTGCACATTGTGCACATGTACCCTAAAACCCTAAAGTATAATAAAAAAAATAAATAAATAAATAAACAATTCAGAGAGAAAAAAAAAAAAAAAAAAGAACAAAAAATACAGAAGACAGGAAGAAAAGAAATAGTATAATGACAGAAGTGAACTTCACCTTATATCAAATGCAAATGGAGTAAACACTCTGAAAAAGGCAGAGATTGACTGACTGAGTTTAAATAATGATTCAACTATATGACTATATTCTGCCAGTAAAAAAACACACTTTAGGTTCAAAGACACAAACAGATTGAAAATAAAGTATAGAAAAAGATATAAAGTGCAAACCATAAACCCTCAAAAAAGCCTGAGTAGCTATGTTAATTTAATATCAGACAAAATAGACACTGAAACAAAAATCATTACTGTAAGATAAAAGGATATTTTTTAAACGGCAAAAGTACAAATCAAGAATATTTACCATTTACTGTTTTATTTTTTTAATTAATTTTTAATTTTTCCTTTCAAATTTTATTATAGGTTCAGAGGGTTCATGTGCAGATTTGTTACATGGTTAAATTGGATGTCACTGGGGTTTGGTATACAAATTACTTCATCACCCAGGTAGTGAACATTATACCTGATAGATATTTTTTAGTCTCACCTTCATCCCATGCTCCATCCTCAACTAGGCCCAATGTCTATTGTTTCATTCTTTGTGCATATGAATACTCAATTTTTAGATCCCACTTACAAGTGAGAATATGCAGTATTTGGTTTTCTGTTCTTTATTAATTCGCTTAGGATAATCTCCAGCTGTGTCCATGGTACTGCAAAAGACGTGATTTCGCTCTTTTTGATGGTATGTTGTATTTTATGGTGTACATATACCATATTTTCTCTATCTAGTCCACTGTTAATGGACATTTAGATTTATTCCATGTCTATATTAGTCAGGGTTATCTAGAGGGACAGAACTAATAGGATTCATATATATATATATATATATATATATATATATATATGTATATATATGCATATACATATATATGTATTCATGTGTATGTGTGTGTATATATATAAATATATATATGGAGTTTATTAACTCACATTAATATAAGGTCTTACAATAGGCCTTCTGCAAGCTGAGGAGCAAGGAAGCCAGTCCAAGTTCCAAAGCTGAAGAACCTGGAATCCAATGTTTGAGGACAGGAAGCATAGGGCACAGGATAAATATGTGGGCTGGGAAGCTAAGCCAGTGTAGCCTTTTTATGTTTTTCTGCCTGTTTTATATCCTGGCCACACTGGCAGCTGATTAGATGGTGCCCAACCATATTAAGGATGGGTCTGCCTTTCCCAGCCCACTGACGCAAATGTTAATCTCCTTTGGCAACACCCTCACAGACATACCCAGGATCAACAGTTTGCATCCTCCAATCCAATCAAGTTGAAACTCAGTATTAACCATCACAATGTCTTTGCTATTGTGGATATTGCTGAGACAAACATAGATATGCATGTGTCTTTATGGCAGAATGATTTATTTTCTTTTGGGTACATACCTAGCAATGGGATTCCTGGGTCGAATGGTAGTTCTCTTTTACGTTATTTGAGAAATCTCTAAACTGCTTTCCTCAGTGGCTGAACTAATTTACATTCCCACCAACAGTGTGTAAGTGTTCCATTTTTCAGCAGCTGCAACAGCATCTGTCATTTTTGTACTTTTTAATAATACTGATTCTGACTCTTTTGAGATGGTAGCTCATTGTGGTTTTGACTTGCATCTTTCTAATAATTATTAGATGATTAGTGATGTTGAGCATTTGTCTATATGCTTGTTGGTTGCATATATGGTCTTCTTTTGAGAAGTGTTTGTTTTTGTTCATGTCCTTTGCCCAATTTTTAATGGAGTTGTTTGGTTTTGGCTTATTGGTTAAAGTTCGTTATAGATTCTGGATATTAATCCTTTGTCAGATGCATAGTTTGCACTTATTTTCTCACATTCTGTAGGTTGTCTATATATTGTGCCGATAGTTTCTTTTGCTGTGCAGAAGCTCATTAGTTTAATTAGGCTCCACTTGTCAACCTTTTTGTTTTTGTTGCAATTGCTTTCGGCATCTTGGTCATGTCCTAAGTCCAGAATTGTATTTCCTAGGTTATCCTCCAGGGTTTTTAAATTTTCTGTTTTACATTGTATTTCATCCGTCTTGAATTGATTTTTGTATATCGTGAAATGGAGAGTTCCTGCTTCAATCTTCTGAAGATGATTATCTAGTTATCCCATTATCACTTATTGAATAGGGAGTCCTTTCCTTACTGCTTGTTTTTGTCTGCTTTGTCAAAGATCAGATTGTTGTATATGTGTGGCTTTTTTTCTTGCTTCTCTAATTTGTTCTATTGGTCTATGGGTCTGATTTTGTACCAGTACCATACTGTTTTTTATTATTGTAGCCCTGTAGTGTTGTTTGATGTTGGGTGGCAATTAAAATCAGGTTGGTCTGTCTTTGTTCCTATTTCTTAGAATTTCTTTGGCTATTCAGGCTCTTTTTTTTTTTTTTTTTTTTTTTTGGTTATGTATGAATTGTAGAGCAGTTTTTTCTAATTCTGTGAAAATTGTAATTGGTAGTTTTATAGAAATAGTATTGAATCTGTACATTGCTTTGGGCAATATGACCATTTGAAAGATATTGATTCGTCCTCTTTATGAGCATGAAATGTTCTTCCATTTGTTTGTGTTGTCTCTGATTTCTTTCAGCAGTGTTTTGTAGTTCTCATTGTAGTAATCTTACTTCCCTGTTTAGCTTAATTCCTAGATATTTTATTATTTTTGTGGCTATTGTAAATGGTATTTCATTCTTGATTTTGCCCTCAGCTTGGACATTATTGGTGTGTAAAAATGTTGCTGATTTTTGTACATTGATTTTGTATACAGAAACTTTCCTGAACTTGTTTATCAGAACTAAGCTCCTTTGAGCAGAGAGTATGAGGTTTTCTAGGTTTTTCTTTTTTTCTACTTCCTCTAGGTGTGAAGCTGAGTTTTTAATTTAAGACCTTTCTACCTTTCTGGTGTGGGTGGTTAGTGCTACTAACTTTCCTCTTCATACTGCTTTAGCTATGTCCCAGAGATTCTGATGTGTTGTATCTTGGTTTTCTTTAGTTTAAAATAATTGTTTTGATTTCTACCTTAAGTTCTACCTTAAGTTCCTCAGAAGCCATTCAGGAACAGATTGTTTAATTTCCATGCGATTGTATGGTCTTGAGAGATCTTCTTGGTATTGATTTTGATTTGTATTGCACTGTGGTATGAGACTATAGTTGGTATGATTTTGGTATTTTTATTTGTTGAGAATTTCTTTAAGGCCAAGCATGTGATTGATTTTAGAGAATGTCCGATGTGCAGACAGGAAGAATGTATAATCTGTTGTTTTTGGGTGGAGTGTTCTGTAGAAGTCTGCTAGGTCCATTTGGTGAAGTGTTGGGTTAAGGCCTCAAATGTATTTGCTAGTTTTCCGCCTTGATAATTTGTCAAATACTCTCTTGGGGTGTTGAAGTCTCCCACTTTTATTGTGTGTTTATCTAATTCCTTTCATAGGTCTCTAAGAACTCATTTTATTAATCTGGGTGCTCCAATGTTGACAGTATATATACATAGGATAGTTAAGACTCATTTTTGAAGTGAACACTCTAATTATTATGTAATGCCAATATTTGTCCCTTTTTAAAATTAAAGTCTGTTTTGTTTTAAGTAATACTAGTAACCCCAGATCTTTTATGCTTTCTGTTTTCTTGGTAAATCTTTCTCCATCCCCTTACTTTGAAGCTATGGGTGTCATTGCATGTGAGATGTGTCTCTTAAAGATATCATATAGTTGTGTCTTGCTTCTTTATCTAACTTTCTCCTCTGTGCCTTTTAAGTGGGGCATTTCGCCTTTTTATGTTTGATGTTAATATCGATAGGTGTGGATTTGATCCTACTGTCAAATTGTTAGCTGGTTTTTATGTAGACTTTTTTGCGTAGTCGTCTTATAGTGTAAATTATCCATGTACTTAAGTGGGTTTTTGTGGTTACTGGTAATTGTCTTTTGTTTCCATGTTTAGCACTCCCATAAGGACCTCTTGTAAGGCAGGCATGGTGGCTACATATACTCCTAGCCTTTGCTTCTCTGAAAAGGATTTGATTTCTCCTTCACATGTGAAGCTTAGTCTGGCTGGATACAAAATTCTTGAATACTTTTTTTTAGGGATGTTGAATATAGGTCTCCAATCTCTTCTGGTTTATACAGTTTCTGCTGAAAGGTCTGCTGTTAACCTGATATGGTTTCCTTTGTAGCTTACTTCCCCTTCTCTCTAGCTGCGTTAATATTTTTTCATTCATCTTGACTTTGGCAAATTGGATGATTATGTGTCTTGGGGATTGTCACCTTGTATAGTATCTTGCAGGGGTTCTCTAAATTCTCAGAATTTGAATTGTTAACCTCTCTAGTGAGGTTGGGACATTTTTCATGGACAGTATCCTCAAATACATTTTCCAAGTTCCTTGTTCCCTCTCTCTCTCTTTAAGGGATGCCAATGAGTCATCGTTTTGGTCTCTACATAATCCTATATTTCTTAGAGGTTTTGTTCATTTAAAAAATGTTTTATCTTTATTTTTGTCTGAGTTGATTCAAAGAACTGGTCTTCGAGCTCTGAGATTCTTTCCTCCACTTGGTCTGTTCTGCTGTTAAAACCTCCAATTGTACAATTACATTCATGTGAGGTTTTCAGTTTTGTCATATCAGTTTGTTTCTTTCTGAAAATGACTATTTCATCTTCCAGCTCTTGAAATGTTTTACTGGAATCCTTTGATTCCTTGGATTGAGTTTCAACTTTCTCTTGACTTTCAATGACTTCCTTGCCATTCAGATTCTGATTTTGTTTTTTTACTTTTATTTTAAGGTCAGGGGTACATGTGCAGGTTTGTTACACAGGTAAACTTGTGTCATGGAGGTTTTTAGTACAGGTTATTTTATCATTCAGGTATTAAGCCTAGTACCCATTAATTGCTTTTCTTTATCTTATTTTTCTTTCCACCAGACTTGCCTTAGAAGAGACCCTGAACTTTAACAGATTCTAATTTCTATGTCTGTTATTTCAGCACTTTTAGTCTGATCAAGAACCATTGCTGGGGAACTAATGCAGTTATTTGATGGTAAGAAGATAATCTGGCTTTTTAGAGTTGCAAGACATTTTGGACTGGTTCTTTCTCATCTGTGTGAGCTAATGTTTCTTTAATCTTTGAATTTATCCTTTAGACAGGACTTTTTGGTTTTATATTATTTGACGCTCTTAAGAGGCTTACTATGGTGAAAGTTGGGTTTAGTCGACTGGCTTTATTTCTGGATAATTTTGCAGGGCCAAGGCACAGCTCAGCTTTCTTGGGCTAAATACTGTAACCCTGGAGGATTGGATCAGGCCCACAGCTTTGTTCTCTGGCTTCTTGAGGTTAAGCATCTGCTATAGTGGAAGGGCCAAGGTGTTCCTGTCTTCTGGCAAAAGCACTACAATAGGGGGTGACAGCAAAAGCACTTGATCTGGGTTATGGCAGTGGGATCAGCATGTGTGCCTTAGCAGCAGCAAGGTGGTGGTGGAATCCACACATGCACATGCCAGATATATAATTTGTAAGCTATAAATGTACTTAACACTAGAGACCCAAAATATATGAAGAAAAGACACATAATTGAAGAGAGAAATAGACAATTAGATATAATTCAATACTCCACATTCAGTAGTGAATAGAATAACTAGGCAGATCAATAACAAAATAGAATACATGAATAACACAACAACAGTATAACATAATGAAATCTACTATACACATGAAGAACATTCCACACAACAAACAAGAATACACATTATTCTCAAGTGTATGTGAAACTTTCTACAGGATATACTGTGCGATAGGTTATAAAACATACCTCAAGAGTTTTTTTTAATGATATAATACAAAATACTTTCTCAGTCTACAATGAAAGAAAGTTAGAAAGTGATAATAGGAGAAAAATTTGGAAATTCACAATTATGTGGAAATTTTTAAGATAATTGGTCAAGGAGGAAGTCATAATGGAAGTCAGAAAACACCTTGGGAAAAATGAATACAGAATCACAACACACTAAAATTTAGGGGATGCAGCTAAAGCAGTGCTTAGAGGGAAATGCATTTGTATCTGGCTATCTTAAAGGAAATAAATATTTCAAATCAATACTATAAGTTTTCACCTTATAAAATTAGAAAAAGTAGAGCTAACCACATCCAAAATAAATGAAAGGAAATAGTGTACATTAGAACAAAAATGAAATAAAGAATGGAAAATTCAATAAAGTTATCAATAAAACCGAAAGTTACTTCTTAGAAAATATAAACCTTTAATTGACTGATAAAGAGAAAAACACACATATTTGAACAAATAGAATATCTTGATTGCAGATATACGTATCGCTGTATCTTTGATGGTAAGTTGAGGCAGTATATATCTGATCACTCTGGATATCTGTGTAAAATAAAATGCTAGGTGGAGATGAGAATGATACGTGGATTTTTTTTTATCAGTATAAAACTTCCTCAGTATGTACATGGAGAAATCAGGTATTTGAGTTTTTCCCAAAGTTCTCTCTCTCTTTTTCTTTGATGAGACAAGGTGAGATAAAAGAAGTGATGGAGTAGGCTGAACGTGGTGGCTCACGCCTGTAATCCCAACACTGTGGGAGGCTGAGGATGGGTGGATCATGAGGTCAAGAGACTGAGACCATCCTGTCCAACATGGTGAAACCCCTTCTCTACTAAAAATACAAAAATTAGCTGGGCATGGTGGTGCACACCTGTAGTCCCAGCTACTCAGGTAGCTGAGGCAGGAGAATCACTTGAATCCGGAAGGTGGAGGTTGCAGTGAGCCGAGATCACTGTCACTGCACTCCAGCCTGGTGACAGAGTGAGACTCCATCAAAAAAAAAAAAAAAAAAAGGAGTGGTGGAGTGTTGTTATTAAGAAAGTTAGGCTTCAGGATACTGATTAACTTGTGTAAGGACAAATAGCTAATAAGTAACAGAGCTACGATGTAAATCTAGAGACCATCTGACAAAAAGAAAAATTCCATAAACATTTTGCCACTGTTGCTCTCATAGGAAAAGTGACATGGCTTAACATGACAGCTACTGCTCAAATTTCATCATATTTCTTGCTGTATTTCCGAACACAGGTAGGTGATTGTTTTGATAGCATCTTTCAACCTGAGTGTAGAAAACACTTATCTTTATGATGGAGCCAATACAGTGATTCACCCATGCTTGTCCAAGGCCACTTGAGAGTCATGATGCAGAACTCTAAAGCATAAAAGTAATTTTTTGAGCAACAAAGCAAAAGTAAATGAATAAGTATACTACACAGGAATGCCAAAAGATCAGGGACAGCAGATGTGCACAATAGACTATTAAATTTACCTTTGGCATTATAAAATATACTGTAACAGATACAATGTGCATGATTTTAATTGAATAACAGTAAAAATTAACACTATATGAAACCAGATCCATCTTCTAATATAGTCATTATGAGTGTGTTTGTATTTTATATTTTTTCTGAAATCAATTTGCAACAATAAAGTAGTGAGCAAGATTAGCAGCTTTAGTTATTGAGTAGGGATGGTTTATAATCCATACATAAAATGTTTCTCTCAGCTTATTAAGTTTTGCATTAAAATAATCAGTAAACAATGGAATTTTTGCAATAAACTATTTTGACGTAGTGATAGCCACAATATAACTATAAATCAATTCTGCAAGCCCTGCTAAAAGAGGCTGAAGAGAAAGGATTTACAGCTTGCCTGTGCAATTATTTATGGGTGAATTGTTTATGTTTCAGCAAAGAAAATAACAAATATTTCAGCAGGAAACTAGACCTATTTCTATTTTTATCCCCGTATTTTAACCAGAGCCTAGAGAATTGTTTGAACCAACATTTTTGTAGAAAACAAACAAACAAACTTTAGTAAATATGCACTGCAGGAGTAAATTAGAAATATACATCATCAATTTGGTGCAAAAACCTCTGAGCTTCTAAATGCATAGATTTCTGCGTTATTTCTTTTTCTTTTTAGAATTGAAAGTCCATAGAGGACTATGGCAGATTGGAATGGAATAAAATTACAATAAACAGTGAAGGCAAAAAAGCATTAGGTATACAATGCACATTCAAAATACTCTGGTGCCTTTGGTATTCTAATATGCACACTTTATACTGTAAGCACATGAGGATCTCAATCTTTTACACCTGGAAGGATGGTACTATAATCTGTAGTCATCAACTGTTATTTATATCATTAATATATCAATTTACCATTTTTAGTTAAAAAGTAACAGCTATTTTGAACTAAATGTTTGTGCCTTCCCCAAATTCATAAGTTTAAACCCTAATCCCCATTATGTTGCTATTTGGAGGTTTGCTTACATAGGAACCGAAGGTGCGGGAGTCCACTCATCCTAATACCTTCCCAATTAAGAAAAAAAAGATAACATTAGGGTAAAATTTACTTAAACAAGAAGACTCCAGGAGAAAGGAGCTTAAAACACCATAGCATACTCTTAATGAGAGTGTATTCAGTATACACTGTCATTATCACCTGGTACTTCTCCAAGGGAGAAATTTGGTTTTTTGTTTTACTTAAACAAGAAAACAAACCAAATAAAAACTAAAAGTTATAGATACAACATTATTAACTATTACTCTATGATTTTACAGTTTATTGAAATTTGTTAATTATACCTCTAAGCATTCACGACATAATACAGTTGCCAAAATTTTTAGTAATAATCTATAAAAATGAGCTTCATGTTATTGATCAATAATTATAACCTAGTTATCTTCTATTGAATGATTAGGGCTAAAATTTACTTAATAAATAACCCAATTATTTAAAGATAACATTAATATCTCTATCACAAGAACTACAAGTATACTTTTCTATCTCCTGTTAGAGCCTGATATACAATGACTTGTAATTAGTATTAGGAATCTTCTGAAAATAGTTATACTTTTATAGAAAGCAAATGGTAGCATTTTGTGTTTAAAGATTCCTCAACAAGTGCTTTACAAACTGTTTTATCCTCTGCTATTTGACATATTTGTGCATCGGTTAAAAAACAAAAAAAAGCCAAACCTGGATAAATCAATTGTAGTAAGCAGTAATGCTCATAAAATTGGCAAAATATTTTGAGTTCCACATAAAATTGTAAATAAAAAATAAAAGTGCAACTCCATTTTCATTTGTATAACTAGGCCAACATTTCAATTGATTTCAACTGAATTATATAATATGCTAATATATTAAAAGAAATATTCAACATCAGTTTTGGGGGGAGTAAAATGACTAAAATGATACCTAACAGATATGTAATCTAAAAAAGAAAACAGCCATTTTAAATCTCTATATGCTTTACTGTAAACTATGGAAATGCATGTAGAGACACACAAAATCATTTTGACTATGGATGGTGATATTTGAGAAAATCTTCAAAAATGTTTTAAATTGATATAGAGAATATGAACATACATGGTTATCTGGGTAAACTATTAAAACAACAAAAAATGATATACAAAAGAACTTTGAGAGAAGGCTATGAGGTGGTTGAGATATAAAGATTTTATATATATATAATATATATTAATAATAATTAATATTATATTCATATTATATATTAATACAATTATATAATATATTAATAATAATAATAGTAAATCACCATATATCTGACATTGTTTGAAATGTCTTATTTAACTTGAAATAGACATAGGCAAAGACTTCATGACTAAAACACAAAAAGCAATTGCAACAGAAGCCAAAATTGACAAATGAGATCTAATTAAACTGAGGAGCTTCTGCACAGCAAAAGAAACTATCATCAGTGTGAACAGGCAACCTACGGAATGGGAGAACATGTTTGCAATCTATCCATCTGACAAAGGGCTAATATCAAGAATCTACAAGGAAATTAAACAAATTTACAAGAAAAAAACAATCCCATCAAAAAGTGGGTGAAGGATATGAACAGACACTTCTCAAAAGAAGACATTTATGCAGCCAACAAACATATGAAAAATAGCTCATCATCACTAGTCATTAGAGAAATGTAAATCAAAACCACAATGAGATACCATCTCACCCCGGTTAGAATGGCGATTATTAAAAAGTCAGGAAACAACAGATGCTGGAGAGACTGTGGAGAAATAGGAACACTTTTACAATGTTGTGGGAGTGTAAATCAGTTCAACCATTGTTGTTGGTTGAGGAATTGTTGTTGTTGGTTGTTGAAGAAAGTGTAGTGATTCCTCAAGGATCTGGAACCAGAAATACTGTTTGACCCAGAAATCCCATTACTGGGTATATAACCAAAGGATTATAAATCATTCTACTATAAAGACACATGCACATGTATGTTTATTGCAGCACTATTTACAATAGCAAAACTTGGAACCAACCAAAATGTCCATCATTGATAGACTGGAAACAGAATGTGTGGCACATATACACCATGAAATAATATGCAACCATAAAAAAGAATGAGTTCATGTCCTTTTCAGGGACATAGATGAAGCTGGAAGCCATCATTCTCCGCAATCTAACACAGGCACAGAAAACCAAACACCACATGTTCTCACTCATAAGCGGGAGTTGAACAATGAGAACACATGGACACAGGGAGGGGAACATCACACATCGGGGCTTGTCAGGGGGTGGGGGGCAAGGCGAGGGAGAAATTAGGACAAATACCTAATGCATACAGGGCTTAAAACCTAGATGATGGGTTGATAGGTGCAGCACACCACCATGGCACATGTATGCCTATGTAACAAGCCTGCACCTCCTGCACAGGTATCGCAGAACTTATAGTTAAAAAAAAAAAGAAAAAGAAACAGTACAGCGATGTTGATATTTTATTTTCATTCAAAAGTGATCGACTGTCACACTGAAAGTGGTAGAGCTAAGACTCCAAAGCCATTGCATATCTCACTATATTATTTGTAGTTTGTATTAAGGAACACTGTTTATGTTAAAAAAACATACTGCACAATATAATTATTGGATTGCTTATTTTAGCTACTTTAAAAATAACAGCAGGGCAATGATGATAATTATATTTGGAAGTTAATAATAAAACTACAGTTGCTGTGATGATGACAATTAAGATGTAGTTATAATACCTGTGTGGAATACATTCTTACTTCTAAGGCAGAAATACATTTTTTCCATGGAGCAAGTGTGAAGTGAATGCTAAAACTATTTAACAAATAACTTACACTGATTTCTCCTCTCCAATATAAAAGTTATCCTCTCCTTACAACGTTATAACATTAATATACCCAAACGCCCACCAAGAATTAGAGCACTTTAAAAAACTAAAACTAGTTTAGATACAATAGATTCTGTTTTATTCTAGAAGTGAATAGCCTAGTGGTTACAAGGGATTCAAGGTTTGCATGTTCTTCCCTTATCATAAGCAGGCATAGTGCAGAGATTACCTGTGAATGAAATAGGAAGGAATGGGAAAAATGCAATTGCTGTTACCCAGTATTTGAACAGACAGTTGCAATTACATTTCTAATAAGTTTGGACAGAGTCTAAAAGGAGATAGGAACCCTGTACTATAAGCAAGTACAATATTCTCATAGACAGTCATTCTTAGCTCAGGTTCATTGCTTCTTTCATTATTATAGGAAGTCTTTCTCTTTCCTTTTGCATCAACATGCTCTCTCCACTTCAGTGATCTGTCCTTGCTCAGCCCAGATTGAATTTTAATGCTTAATTTCTATGACATCAAGAAGCTTTAAAATGGTCCTGTATTCTTTGGCCTGCTTCCCAATAATTTAACATCATAAATAATTTTAAAGCTGGAAGAAAAATACATTTTTAGTATATATTTTAACATAATGCATTTAGTTACTCAGTACTCTGTTTTTCCACATTTTCTGTATGTGTAAAGGAATAGATGTATTGAATTTGTAGAATAGAAAGGCAAACCTCTGAGATAAATTTTGCCTGTATGATCAGTTATAAAAAATACTTGAAATACAGCAATAAGAGGTCTGAATTATAAAAGATTTTTAAATTATTCCAGGTATAAAAAATTATGTAAGTAGCAATCTGATTTTTAATTCAGTGTAGGTTACAACAGCAGTGACCCGAAAATATTTTGCTCACTGTTGTATATGCCAGGTTTAGATTTAAGATAATTTGATCAAAAATTAACTATCTAATAAGAAATTACAAAATGAGATTATTTGTGTATTCGTACTTTATTGTCATTATAAACTGCAGAAATTTCAACCACAGATCTTGTAATTACAATTTTCTGCTATTAGAAATAGTTTCTGAAATCTAAAAAGAGGCTCTAGAACAAATAAAGTCCCACTAAAATATTGCATATATGTGCTATACTATATCCCATTCTCGTTTAATGAGATTTTTTGTTACTTATCATGTTTTTGGCTGTTTGAGTTATTCATACTATTTACATTAAGCCTGAAGGAAATAAAATGAATAGAAATTCGTATATTGAGTTATGTTTTACTCACAGGCCAACAAAACATTATAATGATTTCCATATTTAGCACTTCTGACAAATATCAAAAAGTGATTCTACAAAGCATTTATTGTGTATTTCATTTATGTTTTGAATAACAATATATGGAATACCAAGAAAGCATTTACATTAATATATACACTTAGATTTTGTTTTATTTTTATTCTTCTAATTTTTTTTTAAAGACGGGGTCTTGCCGTGTCACTCAGGTTGGAATGCAGTGGCACAATCATAGCTCACTGAAGCCTCAAATGTCTGGGCTCAAGTGACCATCCTACCTCAGCCTCCTGAGTTGCTAGGACTACTGCCACATGCCAACATGTCCAGCTAATTTTTAAATGTTTTGTAAAGATAGCTTTTCACTACGCTGCCCAGGCTGATCTCAAACTCCTGGTTTCAAGTGATATTGGGATTACAGCTATAAGCCATTGCACCTGGCCTAGGGCCAGATTTTATTACACAAGTTTGGATGCATCATAACAAGACATATTTAGTCAAGTAAATTATCTAATCTGTATAATGAAAATATTGAATCTGATCATCTTAAAGGCAGATATCCGCTTTAAACTGTGAGTCGTATAAAGAATTTTAGAAATATTTGCACAGATTAATGTACAGATAATTGATAGGAGTATACTTTATAAACACTGTTTTTTAAAAAGTTCACGTCTGATTAAATCGGTCAGTTAATTAAACTATAGTACATACATATAATTTATTATAATGAAGATATTAATACTTACAAAATGTTTAAATTTAGTTTTATATGTATATTATTATTTCAATTTTAACTTCTAAATAGGGACTTAATAATGAGACAATGGTGAGAAGGCTAAAACCCTTATAATCTATATCGTTCACATTATATCAATCGTTCTCTATGAAGGCACATACACATATTTTATTCAGAAATAAATGTTTGAAATGATATGCACCAAATTTTTTCATATTAAAGTGAATATCCCTATGTTGTGGGAGTACAGCTGATTTTTAAATTGGTTCTTTGTTCAGTTCCGTATTGTGTGTATCTCTTACAAAAAAACATGTATTGTTTTATTTTAAAATAAAAATAGAGAAATACTAATCAATCTGTGACTTATTTTTCTATAAGGAAAGTAAAAACCTTTTGTGGCTATAGTAAGCATTTAGAAGCATTTAGCGTCTTATTTTGCCAGCTAATTTCAGATAAATGAATTCTCATTTTGTGCTACTTTAACCATTCCCATTACTGAAATGTTGAGTGATAACAGGGTAGTGGCCCACATTTCCTATGTTTGATTAAATTTCTACGCCATAACTAAAGATGTGTATCATGTGTACTAATATTCTTAGTCTATTTTTATTACTTTGGGTTTGTATTACTTTAACATGTTAGTATATAATATGGATTATGGTTTTGATGAAATAACACTTGAAATGATATGAATGTGACCTTTAATTGAATCAACTTTGGAAAAGTTTATTATTTTAATTATTATTTTATCAATGTTAAATCCTCTTCAATTGTGAGTGGACACTACATATCTAGTCAACAAATATTTGTTGAACAGCTATATTCCAAGCTTTTTCCTTAATGCTATGTATATAAAAATTGATGAGATTTATAACCTCTTAGCAGAGCCCATAACATCACGGGGAATTTGATATATAAGCACATGAATTACACTTCATGTGACAATACTGTATTTATGCACAGTTAGGTTTGTGCGAAGTACAATAGCAAAGTAAAAAAAAAAAAAAAAGATTCTTTTGAAACGTGGTTGGTAGAAGCTAAAGCTCTAAGGAAAGTAGTAGTTACCAAATGTTATTTGGACAGAGGCAAAGCCAATGTGTCAAACAACGAATTGTTTAAAAGAAGTTAATGTGAAAAAAATCAGTGTTAACTATTCAATATATGTTCTACTAGTCAACAAGTTACTTTATACCTACGTGTTTGTGGGTGTATGTATTTGGGGGAGTGTGTGTGTTTGCCTGTATGCATTTGAAATTATGTTCATGGACAATCCTTGCACCTAGGACTGTCACAAAAATACATTTTATTGACCTCTTATAGAACATTTCATGCATAATTTTATCCATATAATTTAAACTAAAGTGTTAGAAGTCCTTATAATTTCCAAAGTGAATACATTCCTGTGTATTTACAATTTCCTTTTCAATGAAAGAAATGATGTAATTATCTTACATCATTAGATGTGTGGTACTATGAAAAGTTGTATGAGACAATTCACATAGGTAAAATTATATACTTAATTATATGTTACTTGTTATACAAAGAATTCTTTGTTAGTAACTTTTCCTTCATAAGTGATAATTCTTGTTTGGTACCATAGTGAACATGTTAAAATTAGTAACATTAATCCATTTATAGAAATAACACAAACATTAGACTGGAATTCAAATTTTATTTATTTTTTCATTTACTAACAAGATGAAATAGGTAATGAAAACTGACATTAGGTTGTTTCTAAAAAGACAGTTACTAAGAGCAAATTGATTTATTCTATCCCTGCTTATAAAGAAGATAAAAATAAAATATTTAAGAAAATAACTGGTTTCAAGGAACTAAAATTATTTGCAGATATTGAATGTAAGTTGAAAAGAAGAGAATATATATTGGCAATTTGAAAAGGAAATTGCATTGTCTGTGAAAGGCTATCATTCCTAAGCTTAGTAGCCAGAGTTTAAAGAAACAAGTTACTATAGTAGATATTGAAATTGTAATAATTGCTTTTAATTAATTTATTTACTAATGGTTTTTCTCTAGGAGTAGTTCCAATTCTGTATCTACGCAACATTATAACAGTGTCCAAAAAACAACACCTAATTATTATTTTTGCATATTATGAAGATTTAAAGAGGATGTTTTGGGCTTTACTTTATATTATAATGTGTTTACAGAAAAGTCTACAAATCATAAGTGTAACCAACACAATGAATATTTTTAGCAAAGTGAACATTTTTATACAACCAGTACTTAGAATATTTGCAGCATTCCAGAACATGCCCATATATCCCATCTCATTACTGCTATGCCTCCACCTCCCATTATAATCATTACCTTGCTACTAATAGCCTGGATTCATACTGTGTATTTTAAAAAGAAATAGAATTTAAAAACACAAGTTAAGTAAGAATATGCTTGGTAGAATTAAAGGATGCAAAATCAATTTAGCATTCTTAGGGTGCTATATATTTGTTAAATATGAAATTCATGTAGTACGCTTCTGTGTAAACTCTACTCCAAAAAGATAATTCCTTAATTCCCTTATGAAAATTCTTGTTAAATTTAAAATTCAAAAAAAAATTATTACACAAACCCCATAGGCAGAGGACAGAAATTGAGTCCCATTCATGCCTGCATTGATTCAGTCATTCATTAATCAAAGCTTAGCAAAAGACCTATTATATGCAAGATTGTATGAGTTATGAAAACATGACTAAAATTCACTTTCTACCCTCGAGAGGTTTAGCATGGAGAGGTCCAGAATGGCAGGTAAATAAATGTTTGCAACTTAAAGAATTGAATGCCTTAATAGTCTAGGGATATATAGCAGATGTTAGAGGAAAAGAGAGAGGTTAGCAGCAAAATGAAACCATGACAACTTTAATTATTTTTATGGATATGCTAATGAGACTAACCTTTTAGATGGAGTGAACTTAAGAAGGATATGAAGTATTAAGGTATGCAGATTACTAATTTATGTGAGTTTTATTCTTATATGCCATATACATTTAAGATTGAAGATAAAAATATCAAAAAGATAAATATGCATAATAAATTATTTTTAAAGCCTACTGATATTTTTCTATCAGCTACATCAAAACAGAATTTTAAAGTTTAAAAAGTCAGAATGGTTTATTTGTCCACTGAGAGAACAAATAAATGAATGCTTTCCCATAAATACTATTTGGACATTAATTGTTAAGAATAAATGAAAAGCATTTTATGGTGAGTGGCTTTTCAGTTGAATGACCATACTTGATTATTAAATCCAGCATAATATGTAAGATCCTCTTTAAGAGCCTTAAAAAAAGCATCCTATATTTTCATTCTTTTATTTTTCAGATTCAATTATTATTCTGTAAATATAAGATCATCTAAAAAGCAGCAAAAATGTTAGGAGGAGAAGCTGTGGCTCCAAATAAGAATATGTCTTATATGTTGATGTGTGTAATATAATTCATAAATACGTGGTATATACATGCATACACATATTTGAATATATAAATGTACATTTTAGATATAAATTTTTATTTTAACTAATTGTAGATTTACATACAGCTGTAAGAAATAATATAAAGAGCTCCCACGTATACTTTATGGAGTTCCCTCCAATAGTAACAACTTAGAAAACTTATAACACAATACCACAACCTGTATATTGACATTGATAGAATACATGGATATTATTATTTCCCCAGTTATACATGTATGGGTGAGTGTGTGTGTGTGTGTGTATGTGTTGTGTATTTGAGAGAGAGAAAATTAATGTTTAGTTTTTGTTTTTGTTTTTGAGATGGAGTCTCGCTCTGTCACCCAGGCTGGAGTGCAGTGGCATGACCTCAGCTCAGTGCAACCTTTGCTTCCCATGTTCAAGTGATTTTCCTGCCTTAGCCTCCTGGGTAGCTGGGATTATAGGCATGTGCCACCATGCCCGGCTATTTTTTTTTTTTTTTGTATTGTTAATAGAGGTGGGGTTTCACCGTGTTGGCCAGGCTGGTCTCAAACTCGTGACCTCAGGCAATCCACCCACCTCGGCCTCCCAAAGTACTGGGATTACAGGCCTGAGCCGACACACCCGGCCTAATGTTTAGGTTTAATATTTAGCTCTAAGTATTTTATCACATGGTTAGGTTCAGGTATTCAGCATGACACTCATCATATAGATGAGTTCCATGATCAAAAGTGTCTCTCATGTTGCCCTTTTATAACTACAGTTACCTCTCTCCTCTCTCTACTATGCCCCATTCTAAACACTGTAAAACATTAATCTGTCATTTATTTCTATGATTTTGTCATTTCAAGAATATTATGTAAATACATGTTTGATGTTATGTAAGCTTATGTTAGCTTTTGATATTAAATGTTTTAACTTTGCATAATTCCCCACCTATCCATATAGGTTTTTGTAAATATCAATAGTCCCCTCCTTTTTATTGCTGAGTATTATTCCATTGTTGTATTGTGTACCATACTTTTTTAACCATTTATCCATTAAAGAACATCAGATGTGTTTCTAGTTTTGGGTTGTTTTATTTTATAAGATTTTAATTTTTAGAGCAGTTTTAGGTTCACAGTACAATCGATAAAGATATTCAGAGATTTCTCAGAAAACCCTGACCTTCACACATATAGCCTCTTTCAAGTATCAATATCCTCCACCAGAGTGGTAAATTTGTTACAGTTGATAAATGTAACATCATAATCACCCAAAGTCTGGAGTTCACTCTTTGTGGTGTACATTCTGTGGGTTTGGACAAATGATAATTACATGTATTTATCATTATAGTATCATATAAAGTATTTTACTATTCCAGAAATCCTCTGCACTCTATCTTTTCAAACTTTTCTCCCTCAACCTGTGACAGCCAGTGATATTTTTAATGTCTCCATAGTTTTACCTTTTCTAGAACGTCATACAGTTGGAATCACATAGAAGTGACTTTTCTATCGAATATTGGCCCCCACTCTCTTCTGGCTTGTAGAGTTTCTGCTGAGAGATCAGCTGTTAGTCTGATGGGCTTCCCTTTGTGGATAACCCGACCTTTCTCTCTGGCTGCCCTTAACATTTTTTCTTTCATTTCAACTTTGGTGAATCTGACAATAATGTGTCTTGGAGTTGCCCTTCTCGAGGAGTATCTTTGTGGCGTTCTCTGTATTTCCTGAATCTGAATGTTGGCCTGCCTTGCTAGATTGGGGAAGTTCTCCTGGATAATATCTTGCAGAGTGTTTTCCAACTTGGTTCCATTCTCCCCATCATTTTCTGGTACACCAATCAGACGTAGGTTTGGTCTTTTCACATAGTCCCAAATTTCTTGGAGGCTTTGTTCATTTCTTTTTATCCTTTTTTCTCTAAACTTCCCTTCTCTCTTTATTTCATTCATTTCATCTTCCATCAGCGGTGGCTCAGGCTTGTAATCCCAGCACTTTGGGAGGCCGAGGCGGGCGGATCACGAGGTCAGGAGATCGAGACCACGGTGAAACCCCGTCTCTACTAAAAAATACAAAAAATTAGCCGGGCGTGGTGGCGAGCGCCTGTAGGCCCAGCTACTCGGGAGGCTGAGGCGGGAGAATGGCGTGAACCCGGGAGGCAGAGCTTGCAGTGAGCAGAGATCGCACCACTGCACTCCAGCCTGGGTGACAGAGCGAGACTCCGTCTCAAAAAAAAAAAAAAAAAAAAAAAAAAAGAAAGATGAAATTATCGCAATAAAATACTGGGGGAAAAAAAACTCTTTTACCACAGATTTTGACAGTTTTCCGGCTACAGAGTCACAGGAAAGTGGGAGTTAGTCGTTTTGCCCCACCATCCTCAAATTTCTCAGTGTTTAGAAAAGAAAATATCTCCTCAAGAGCTTCCCGCCAGGAAGCGAGAGGATCACACTCCCGTAGGCTCCGGAGCTGCAGCCCTACCCACCAGGCTCCCCGCGGCCTCTAGAATATTGTAGAATCTTCCCAAGAACCCCCGCGGGAAGGAGGCCCGCCCCCTCATGAATAGCAAGCAGCCTCAGCTCTCGTAGTGCCTGCCTCCCTCATGAATATTGTAAATCTTCCCAGGAGCCCCAGCGGGAAGGAGGCCCCCCCCCGCCCCCTTATGAGTAGCGAGAGAGCCAGCTCCCATGGTGCCCTCCTTCTCATGAATAGCTAACGAGGGCGAGGTTCCCGGAGCCCAAACTCAGGCCTCAGCCACCCTTCGCTCCAAGCTGAAGACAAGAAGCGGCTGGAGCCGTTACGGTGTGGGGGAGGGGAGGGTGTAGCCTAAGATCCTGAATGCGGCGAGCCACGTCTCTGTTCCGCTGCCTTTCCCTTCACCTAGTTTTGAGACAATTTTTGAGTGCTTCCCACCCCCACTAACCCCAGTAGGGCAAGTTACAAGGGGTTTCATCAAATCTTTTGGTGGAAAAAAACCTCCAGACATTCCTTTTTAAATCTGTCTAGCCGGTGCGGTGGCTCACGCCTGTAATCCCAACACTTTGGGAGGCCGAAGCGGGAAGGTCCCTTGAGTCCAGGAGTTTGAGACCAGCCTGGGCAACATAGGAAGATCCCCCACCCCCAACCCTGCTCCCGGTCTCTAAATAAACACATAAATAATAAATCTGTCTGGAATCAAAGGAAGATGTGTGTCTCCATCCTCTCAAGATGGAATCAAGACAAATCTTTCTAGCTAGGCCCTCCTGGCTAGAAGATTAAATTTTTATTCATTTATTTCTTCATTCATTCTGTAACTATTTATTGAAGCCTGCTTTGGGCCGGGTACAGGAGTAGGCCCTAAAGTTGGAACAGAGAACAAGACAGATACGTTTCCTGCTTTAATGGAGTTTATTAGCCTAATGGGGAAGATAGAATGAACAGACAGAGCATCTACAGATGTTGAGAGCAGTGCCAGTGAGAGCAGCGTGACAGAGGAAATAAGACAGAATGATGGGGTGTGTGTGTGTTGGCGGAGAGCTACTTTAGGTAGACTGATCCTCAAGGTCCCTTTGATGCGATGATTTGAGAACTAATGGAGGAGAAGGAGCCAGTCAGGAGAAGGGCTGAGGGAAGAGGGAATGAGGGAAAGATTCTCCTACTTTTGCAGATCAATTCTACGTTATACCCAACACAAAATATATAAGGAACTACATAAAGACTGAGTGGAAATTTAGGATTAGTTGGCATGCTGTTATTTTATAGTCACCAATATTCATCCGTTTTGGCTTTGTATCTTTTTTTTTCCTGACCTCAGGTGACCTGTCTACCTTAGCACTGCAAAGTGCTGGGATTACAGGTGTCAGCCACCACTCCCGGCCTTTTTTTTTTTTTTTTTTTTTTGATATAGAGTCTTGCTCAGTTGCCCAGGCTGGAGTACAGTGGCACGATCTCGGCTCACTGCAGCCTCTCCCTCCCGGGTTGAAGCGATTCTCCTGTCTCAGCTGGGACCACAGGTGGGCACCACCATTGTATTTTTAGTAGACATGGGGTTTCGCAATGTTGCCCAGGCTGGTCTTAAACTCCGAGGCTCAAGCGATCTGCCTGCCTCCCAAAGTGTTGGGATTAAAGGTGTGAGCCACTGGGCCCAGCCCTGGCTTTGTATCCTTTTGCAGCCAATTCTTTTTTTTTTTTTTTTTTTTTGAGATGAAGTCTGCCTCTGTTTCCCAGGCTGGAGTGCAGTGCTGTGATCTTGGCTCACTGCAACCTCCACGTCCCAGATTCAAGTGATTCTCCTGCCTCAGCCTCCCAAGTAGCTGGGATTACAGGCACCCACCCCCATGCCCAGTTAATTTTTTTGTATTTTTTCGTAGAGATGGGGTTTCACCATGTTGGCCAAGCTGGTCTTGAACTCCTGACTTCAGGTGATCCACCCACCTCAGCCTGCCAAAGTGCTGGGATTACAGGCGTGAGCTACCACGCCCAGCTGCAGACAATTCTTTTTTTTTCCCCTGTCTCCAACATTGATTAGAGGTCCTTGACCAAGTATCATCCCCTTGGCAGTGGGCGAGATGCACATAATGGAAACAAGGATCCTTAGTGGTGAGAATTTAGATTTTACTCAAGTGTCATGGGAAGTGTCATGGGAAGTCCTTGAAGAGTTTTAAGCAGAGAGTGCTATGATCTGATTTACGTCATTAAAAGATTGCTCTAGTTTTTATGTGGAGAATAAATGAGGCTAGGAGTGGAGGGTAAGATCTGTTAGGATGTTGCAGGACTAGAATGGTGGCTCTGAGGGATGGGTTTAAGATATATTTTGGTGGTAGAAGTAACTGAATTTACCTAATGGATTGGATATGAGTGGAAGGAAGGGAAAGGAAGGAGATAGGAATAATTCCCAGGTTTCCGACTTCAGTAAATGGGTAGAAGTTAATCCCATTTACTGAGATACGCAAGTGAGGAGTTTTTCTAGTGGAGTTTTGTCTTTTCTTTTCTTTCTTTCTTTTTTTTTTTTTTTTTGATGGAGTTTCGCTCATATTGCCCAGGCTGGAGTGCAATGGCGCGATCTTGGCTCACTGCAACTTCTGCCTCCCAGGTTCAAGTGATTCTCCTGCCTCAGCCTCTCCAGTAGCTGGGATTACAGGCATGCACTACCATGCCTGGCTAATTTTGTATTTTTAGTAGAGACGGGGTTTCTCCATGTTGGTCAGGCTGGTCTCGAACTCCCGACCTCAGGTGATCTGCCCGCCTCTGCCTCCCGAAGTGCTAGGATGACAGGCATGAGCCACTGTGCCCAGCCTTATGTTTGTTTTTCTTTTCAGAACAAGGTCTCACTCTGTTGCCCAGGCTGGAGTACAATGGTGGGATCATAGGTTATGGTAACCTCAAACTCCTGGCCTCTAGCAATCCTCTTACCTCAGTGAAGTGCTGAGATTACAGGCGTGAGCTACCTCGCCTGGCCAACTAGTGGAGAATTAAGAGAATTCTAGTGGATAATTAATTTTACAAGTGGTACATTTGAGATTTCTCTGAGGCATCCAAGTGAAGATGTCATGTTAAGGAGGCAGTTGAATTTAAAAATCAGAGTGCTTTTGGAGGAAAATGTCTGGGCTGGAGATATACATTTAAGGATTAGAGGAATATAATTGTAAGCATTAGAGGAATATCAACAGTCAGACATTGGGAAAAGGAGGGCAAGATCTCAAATGAGATTGAAAAGGATTATCTAGCAAAGTAAACTGGAGAAAACCAGGAGAGTCTGGGGTCACAGAATCCTGAAGCATGGGTGCTTCAAGAATGTGGAGTAGCCCTCTGTGACAAGTGCCACCCAGTTGAGCAAGGTGTCTGTTACATGAGCATTGAAGGTGTCTGCTGGATTTGGCAATCCAATTTAGGTACAAGCACTGCAGGTCCACCTTGTCATTTCCTATTTCAATAACCCATAGTAACTTTGCCTTGCCAACCACCTCAAACTCAAATCTCTCTGCTCTTTCATCAGTGTCCTCTATGATCTATTGATCACCTGTTCATTCATCCATTTGTTACATTCAATCCACGCCTATTTTCTGCCAGGCCCAGTGGTAGCTCAGGATAAATACAGTTTTGGCCTTCCAATGGCTCATGCTCAGAGCACCCAACTTGAATAAAATGTAATCCCTTCCTTCCCAAACCTGCTACTCCAGCAGGGGTGGAGGAGGTACCTCCTCCTTAGCAGATTTATCCCTACCTCTTTGTGCTAAAACTCCCATTAAAAATTATTTCCCTCCTTTTTAAATCTCCCTCCGGGTTCCACTTTAAGATTCACACCCTGCATCAATAAGTATGTCTTCTCACCTAAGTGATGCTGTAAACCCCTTGAGATGCCTTATATCTCTTTTGTATTCTTCATATAGAAAAGAATGCCAGGTACAGAGATGGATCTACCGTGAGGCTATGGAAACTTAAACATCAGGGTCCCCTGCTTACTCGGGCCCTTCTAAGTCTTTTTTTTTTCTTTTGAGACAGAGTCTCGCTCTGTCACCCAGGCTGGAGTGCAGTGGCACGATCTTGGCTCACTGCAACCTCCGTCTCCTAGGTTCAAGCGATTCTCCTGCCTCAGCCTCCCAAGTAGCTGGGACTGCGGGCGCCTGCCACCACGCCCAGCTGATTTTTGTATTTTTAGTAGAGACGGGGTTTCACCATATTGACCAGGCTGGTCTCGAACTCCCGACCTCAGGTGATCTGCCCGCCTCGGCCTCCCAAAGTGCTGGGATTACAGGCATGAGCCACCACTCCTGGCCCCTGAGCCACTGTGCCCAGCCCTGTAATTTTGTATTCATAAACAGCAGATGAAGATTGAAGAAATATTTGCTGATGGGCTCAGAATTAGCTAACTTCACATATTTGTTGATTTATTAAGCTTGTTTTATTAACAGGGATTTATGTGAGGGCTTTACTTACTGATCATATCATTCCCTTGCCCCAAAGCTTTCAATGCCTCTGATTAAATATAAGCTTGTTCTTCAATGCCTGCCTCGATGTGGCTGCATTTTTAGGTCTCCAGCCTATCTCCTTAAACTGAAGCCCCCATTATCACCCATTCCATCTCTCCACCATCTGTGAGCTAACAGGCTGCGTTCGTTTCCTAGGGCTGTTTTACAGTACCACAGGCTGGGCACCTTCAACAACAGAATGTTACTATCTCACAGTACTGGAAGCCATGAGTCCAAGATCAAAGTGTCAGCAGGGTGTGTCCCTTCTGAGGCTGTGCAGGAAGGCTTTGTTCCAGGCCTGTTTCTTGGCATGTGGGTGGCCGTTTTCTCCCTGTGAATCTTGGTTAAGGGTGATTCTGGTGAGGGCTCAGAAGAGGAGAGCTAGACAGAATGTCGGTAGCATATGGAGGGGGTCGGGCATGGTGTCTCATGCCTGGAATCTTAGCACTTTGGGAGGCCGAGATGGGAGGACTGCTTGAGGATGAGAGTTCAAGACCAACCTGGCCAATATAGGGAGACCCAGTCTCTTAAAAAAAATAAAAATATAGAAGGGAAAAGTCATTCAGATGAAGTCTCAGAAGGCAATGAAGAACATGCTATTGGAAACTGGAGGAAAAGTGACGCTTGTCGTAAAGTGACAAAGAACTTGGCCGCATTGTGCTCCTAGTGTTTTCTGGAAGGCAGAACTTGCCAGTGATGAACCTGAAATTTGGCAGAAGAAATATCTAAGCAAAGTATTGAAGGAGCAGCTTCTTTCTCTTGAATGTTTCTAGGAAAATGAAAGAAAGGAGGAATCATTTAGAGACAGAACTTATAATCAAAAGGGAAGCAGAACTTAAAAATTTGGGAAATTTTTAGCCCTCTCAGCCTGTCCATATGAAACAGATAAGAAAGTGTGTTTGGGAGAGAACACGAGGGTGTGGGTCAGGAGGCCTGCACGGATCAGGGCTGTGCTCCTCACCAGGACAATGGAAGAGCGACCCTGAAGGCATTGTGTAGGTCACTCAGGCTGCACTCTCATCACAGGCCCATGGTGCCAAGGCACTGACGGCAGTACGGTTTCCAAGGAAGGCCCTGGGGCACCCTGAGGACCTTGGGGCTTGCTGCCCAGCACTCCCTGAAGTCACTGGTCCCCACATTCTGGTGTGGCACTCCTTGACTGCTCCAAGTGTTGCTTAATGGGCTGCTGCCCAGGGGGGACGTGATGTCACCGCTCCAGAGGACACAGGCAGAAAACCCTTCGGCAGCATCCACGTGGTGCTAATTCTGCAGATGTACAGATTTTGCTTTTCCCTTATAGAAATGGTGGAGTCAATGAAGAAATTAGCAGGGATGGATGTGGAGCTGACAGCTGAAGAAAGAAACCTCCTGTTACATATAAGAATGTGATTGGAGCTACAAGAGCCTCCTGGAGAATAATCAGCAGCCTTGAACAGAAAGAAGGAAACAAGGGCAGAGAAGACAAGCTAAAAATGATTCGGAAATACTGGCAAATGGTGAGACTGTTATACAACAGTCCCCCCTTATCTGCAGTTTGAGTTACCAGTGGTACAGTACAATAAGATATTTTGAGAGAAAGAGACTACGTTCATATAACTTCTGTTAGAGTATGTTATAATTGTTGTGTTATTAATCTTTTACTGTGCCTAGTTTATAAATTAATCTTTACCATGAATATATATGTATAGAACAAAACATAGTATATGTAAGGTTTGGTATTATCCATGGTTTCAGCGTATCCACTGGGGCGTCTCAGAATGGATCCCTCTCAGATAAAAGGGAACTACTGTATTTTTGAGAAAAATGATGAGTGTTTTGGGTTAAATTTGTCCCATTCTTCTTTTTAATGAAGTCAGGTTTTTTTAATCCAATGTCATAGTTTTTAATCTTTGGGTTTTATACCACAGAAATTATCTGGGGGAAGGGGGTTGTTGTTAATTGAATATGTCCTAATTTTTGCCTTCTATCTTTATGGTTTTAGAAAATGTCTCTGAAAAGGGAGGCTTGTTTCTTTTGAGTGTCTGGCTTAGTTCTCAGGGTTGTATCTGTCAGTAATTTGGCCATAGTCATTGGCATTTGAGGTCACAGCCTAGTGCCCACTTGATTGTATATGTAGTACACATTTTATATCTTGGTAGATTTTTATCTTTTGCTCTCGTGGATTAGGCTACAGAATATTTCAGGGCAGAGGCAAATAACTTTTTCTCCTGGAAGCTGCAGCAGTGGGCAAAAAAAGTGAGACCCTGTCCCTAAAAATAAAGTTGTAAGCTGGGATCGATGTTACCATTACCATGAAATATGTTGAGTCAAAGCATTTCGATGACCAATAGACAAGTTTTGTGTCCCAGAGGAATGAGGAAGTGAGAAAGTTGAAAGTGCTGAAGAAAGAAGTCCATGAGCTACACTGTGGGACTTGGGCTAGCTAGGAAAGGGAAGCAGGAAGCAAAGACAGCAACTGATACATTGGGAGAAGATGTGAAAAGTTCGAGTCTGGATGTCTTAGATGAGGTCCAGGCATAAAAAAAGAAAGAGAAAGAAAAAAAAGAGAAAGAAAGAGAGAGAAAGAAAGAAAGGGAGAAAGAGTGTAGATGTCTTGATGAGTCCCTAAGTAGAAACAAGAAGAGAAAAGGAACGAAAAGAGGAAGCCACGGCCAAGAGTGGAGCATTACGGTGTAAGACTTCTAGTATGGAGCAGCACAGTTAGCTGTATGGATAACTGCAAGTGTTGGAGTAGAAAGCAAAGAACTCTGTTGAATGGAACGTGGCCACACCATACCTTGGTGTGATCTCAGGTATTGGATAGCTTGGCTGTAGATATCAGTGAATGTGGGATAAGGACCTAGAGATCTATTGATGACAGAAACTGAGAAATGGAATATAGAATATTGGCTTGTGAGGAGGAAGGATTTGGAGTAACAGGAGAGCAGTCATTGAGTATGTGAGGAGCTAGGAGAACATGGAAACCTTTTGTCTCCTACAGCAGTCTCTATTTGAAAAGTCATCAGGAAGATAGTTTATTCAGAAAATTGTTTTGCTTAGCTAAGATAAGAATGCTATTATGGAAGAAAGAGTGAGAGAATGTTTTACAGTGGAAAGGAGGTTCCAGGGGCATGAGAGGAACCTAGAAAGGTTCAACGGTAGTGCCATGAGTTCATAGAAAATAGGAAGCAAGCGGCCGGGCATGGTGGCTCATGCCTGTAATCCTAGCACTTTGGGAGGCTGAGGCGGGCGGATCACAAGGTCAGGAGATCAAGGCCATCTTGGCTAACACGGCGAAACCCCGTCTCTACTAAAAATACAAAAAAATAATTAGCCAGGCATGGTGGTGGCTGCCTGTAGTCCCAGCTACTCAGGAGGCTGAGGCAGGAGAATGGTGTGAACCTGGGAGTCAGAGGTTGCAGTGAGCTGAGATTGCACCGTTGCACTCCAGCCTGAGGGACAAAGCAAGACTCCATCTCAAAAAAAGAAAACAAATAGGGAGCAAGCTGGGTATGTGTGTTTAGAGGTGCTGTACATTTTCAACATTATAAATGAATAGAGATAAGTGGCAATAGTTACTTTGGTCCACAGATTTTTGGTATCTTAACTAGTTTTGGATCTCTTCCACTAAAGGGATTGCCTGTTGAACGTTGTTAGGAATTTAAGTACTGAAGGCAAACTGCCTGGATTTGAATTTTGTTCTGTCCCTTGCACCCTGCCTGGCTTCAAATCCTAGCTCTGCTTATTAAGTTCTTTTAAGGGGATGATCTTTGAGCAAATGTCTTAGCTTCTGTTTTCCCAAGTAAATGGACACAATAGTTGCTACCTTGTGAAAGATTCATGTAATTAACCAGCATTTACCAAGTAGCATCAGTGTTTAGTTTCAGTCATTGGTGATTCTGCAGTTGGACTGTGAGTGGGTGTTGGGGTGGGGGGTGGTGTGTGTGTGTGTAGCACTTAATTGCGTGGAGAAAGGAAAAGATACTTTTGATAACTGACAGGCAGCTTTTCTCTGCTTTTGTGTCAAAAGGGAAGAAGGGAGTTTGGAGAGGGAAACGAATTCTCTGTAACACTCAGCTCTCTTCCACAAAAACAGAGGTACATAGAATGTGTAATAATTTACAGAATTTCTAGACTTCAACGATCTGATTTTTTAAAATGTACTTTTATTTTTTCAGGTTGAGACTGAGCTAAAGTTAATCTGTGGCGACGTTCTGGATGTACTGGACAAACATCTCATTCCAGCAGCTACCACTGGCAAGTACAAGGTTTTCTATTATGAAATGTAGGTTCTATACTAACAATTAACAAGTGTACTTCAATAAATTTAAACATTCTCAGGAATAATTGGCTTTGTTTCTTTTTTTCTTAGACATTTCATATTATTTTCCTTATTAAATATAACCAAAAATCCCACAGAAATTAACTGAGGAGCCTCTAAATATCAACAAAATTATCACTTGATAGACTAGAATTAAACAAGCAAATGATTCTAAGAAATGGCACAAGTGTATTAATCATAAAATAAAATTTCTACATGAAACATTCAGCCATTCTAGACCATTTCTGTCTGTGCACACTCATCTGTTCCTGTGTTTTGCAAAGCCCAGCTAGAGCAAGCAAGTTCTTCCCAATGGGTTTTTCCCATCTCTGGTTGCTTGGCTGGCTGGGCTTCCCCTACAAACCCCCTTCCTTTCCCCTAGGCAGGGCCCAGTGTCCCCATCCTGCGGAGTTGAGCTCATGAGGGCATCTGACCAGGAGTAGCTATTCCTGGTGCTATTGTCATTGTCCTGTTTGATGTGTGAACATGACTGCTGGCTCTACAGAGATTTGGCAGGTAGCAAGGAGGTTTCTTTTCAAATCTTCCTTTGGAAGTCAGACTTGGTGAGGATCTTATGCCCACTTTTTCCTAGCTCTGTGGTGTCAGGCAAAGTCTCAGTTTCTGCAAATTGGGGTTAAGAATTCATACCTCACAGCAGTCTTTTGATAAATAAATAAGATCTTAAGTGTCAATTATTCCACTAGAAAGTGCACAATTACTTTGGTCTTCATCCTGGAGGTCCACTGACAAGCCTCATGCAAACCTGTGGCCCTGTTCATAAAGTGTTTTTTTGTTTGTTTGTTTGTTTGTTTTTTGAGACGGAGTCTCGCTCCGTCACCCAGGCTGGAGTGCAGTGGCGCAATCTCGGCTCACTGCAAGCTCCGCCTCCCGGGTTCATGCCATTCTCCTGCCTCAGCCTCTCCGAGTAGCTGGGACTACAGGCGCCCGCCACCACGCCCGGCTAATATTTTTGTATTTTTAGTAGAGACGGGGTTTCACCGTGGTCTCGATCTCCTGACCTCGTGATCCGCCCGCCTCGGCCTCCCAAAGTGCTGGGATTACAAGCGTGAGCCACCGCGCCCGGCCTTCTTAATTTTTTTTTAAGAGATAAAGTCTCACTCTGTCACCCAGGCTGGAGTGCAGTGGTGCAATCACGGCTCACTGCTTCCTGGAACTCATGGGCTCCAGCAATCCTCCTGCCTCAGCCTCCTGACTAGGTGGGACTATAGGCACACGCCACCGTGCCTGGCTAATTTCTCTGACTTTTCTCTAGAGACAGGGTCCACCCATGTTTCCCAGGCTGGTCTCAGACTTCTAGACTCAAGTGAACCTGAACCTCCCGCCTCGACCTCTCAAATTGCTGGGATTACAGGTGTGAGCCACCACACCCGGCCTTAATTTCTTATGTGCCATGCTACTACAAAACATCATTATTAGGGGCAGCAGGATGGAAGGTGTAGGAGGACGCTGTAGTGCCTTTACAATATTTCTTTTTTTTTTTTTTTTTTTGAGACAGAGTCTCACTCTGTCGCCCAGGCTGGAGTGCAGTGGCGCAATCTCGGCTCACTGCAAGCTCCACCTCCCGGGTTCACGCCATTCTCCTGCCTCAGCCTCTCTGAGTAGCTGGGACTACAGGCGCCCACCACCACGCCCGGCTAATTTTTTGTATTTTTAGTAGAGACGGGGTTTCACCGTGGTCTCGATCTCTTGACCTCGTGATCCGCCCGCCTCAGCCTCCCAAAGTGCTGGGATTACAAGCGTGAGCCACCGTGCCCGGCACACCCGGCTAATTTTTTGTATTTTTAGTAGAGACGGGGTTTCACCGTGGTCTCGATCTCCTGACCTCGTGATCCGCCCGCCTCAGCCTCCCAAAGTGCTGGGATTACAAGCATGAGCCCCCACGCCCGGCACACCCGGCTAATTTTTTGTATTTTTAGTAGAGACGGGGTTTCACCGTGGTCTCGATCTCTTGACCTCGTGATCCGCCCGCCTCAGCCTCCCAAAGTGCTGGGATTACAAGCGTGAGCCACCGCGCCCGGCACACCCGGCTAATTTTTTGTATTTTTAGTAGAGACGGGGTTTCACCGTGGTCTCGATCTCCTGACCTCGTGATCCACCCGCCTCGGCCTCCCAAAGTGCTGGGATTACAAGCATGAGCCACCACGCCCGGCCTGCCTTTACAATATTTCTGTATATCTAAAATCATTTCAACAGGAAACATTTATTTCAAAACGTGAAGGTGGTTCTCCTTCCATGAATTTAAAGTACAAAGGCAGGCTCATGGTGTCGTCAAAACCTTCACGTTTTGAAATAAATGTTTCCTGTTGAAATGATTTTAAATATACAGAAATATTGTAAAGGCACTACAGCGTCGTCCTGCACCTTCCATCCAACTTCCCCTCATAATGACGGTTTATTTTTATTTTATTTTTATTTTATTTTATTTATTTATTTATTTATTTTTGCACACAAAACAAACATTTTCTAAAAGTACATACTAACAAAAAGATGCATATCAAACATATTAGGAAGGTTGCACATGGGAAGACGGGGAATAGAAATGGGGGGTGGGAATTAAAGAAAATAAATGAGAGAGGGACTTTGTATGGATCAATGATAATAACTCAATCCTCTATTTGACAAAGAAGAAGGAGAAGGAAGAGGAAGAAAAAGAAAGTGGGATAAAGGATCAGAAAGGGAGGAAAATAGAAAAAATTAGAGTATGACTCCAGGGTAGACCTGTTTTGTTGTCGCTTGGTTCGTTGGTTGGTTTGACAGTTGTATTTTTCATATGTTTCGCCATGTTGGCCAGGCTGGTCTCGAGCTCCTAGCCTCAAGTGATCAACCCGCCTGAGCCTCCCAGAGTACTGGGACCACAGGCGTGAGCCACCACGTCCAGCCCCCACATTGCTTCTGGCTCTGTGGTAGACCTCCCAGACGGGGCAGCCGGGCAGAGGCGCTCCCCACATCCCAGACGGGGCGGCCAGGCAGAGGTGCTCCTCACTTCCCAGACGGGGCGGCGGGCAGAGGTCCCTCCAGACGGGCGGGAGGTGCTCCTCACTTCCCAGACGGGGCGGCTGGGCAGAGGTGCTCCTCACTTCTTCACAGACGGGGCGGCCGGGCATAGACGCTCCTCACTTCCTAGATGGGGTGGCGGCCGGGCAGAGGGGCTCTTCACTTCCAAGACGGGGCAGCCGGGCAGAGGTGCTCCCCACATCCCGGACGGGGCGGCCAGGCAGAGGCGCTCCTCACTTCTTCACAGACGGGGCGGCCGGGCAGAGGCGCTCCTCACTTCCTAGATGGGGTGGCGGCCGGGCAGAGGCGCTCCTCACTTCCCAGACGGGGCAGCCGGGCAGAGGCGCTCCTCACTTCCAGACGGGGCGCCGGGCAGACGCTCCTCACTCCAGAGGGGGGCGGGCAGAGGCGCTCCTCACTTCCAGACGGGGGCCGGGCAGAGGCGCTCCTCACTTCCCAGACGGGGGCCGGCAGAGGCGCTCCCACTCCCAGACGGGGCGGGCAGAGGCACTCCTCACTTCTTCACAGACGGGGCGGCCGGGCAGAGGCGCTCCTCACTTCTTCCCAGATGGGGCGGCCGGGCAGAGATGCTCCTCACTTCCTAGACGGGGTGGCGGCCGGGCAGAGGCGCTCCTCACTTCCCAGACGGGGCGGCCGGGCAGAGGCGCTCCTCACATCCCAGACGATGGGTGGCCGGGCAGAGGCGCTCCTCACTTCTTCCCAGGGAGTTTACTGCAGCGGGGGCCACAGAGGGAGGGAGGGAGGGAGGGAAGGAGGGAAGGAGGGAAGGAGGGACGGAAGGAAGGAAGGGAGGGAGGGAGGGAGGGAGGGAGGGGAAGGAAGCCCTAATGATGTTTTGTAGTAGCATGGCACATAAGAAATTAAGGCCGGGTGTGGTGGCTCACACCTGTAATCCCAGCAATTTGAGAGGTCGAGGCGGGAGGTTCAGGTTCACTTGAGTCTAGAAGTCTGAGACCAGCCTGGGAAACATGGGTGGACCCTGTCTCTAGAGAAAAGTCAAAGAAATTAGCCAGGCACGGTGGCGTGTGCCTATAGTCCCACCTAGTCAGGAGGCTGAGGCAGGAGGATTGCTGGAGCCCATGAGTTCCAGGAAGCAGTGAGCCATGATTGCACCACCGCACTCTAGCCTGGGTGACAGAGTGAGACTTTATCTCTTAAAAAAAATTGAGAAATGTAACATGAGTACAATCCTATTAACTAAATAATAAGGCCCTGAGGTGGGAGTGCACTGCTCCTCGTCCCTAGCTGCGAAGGAGGTGTCCTGGTCGGAATCAGTGCTGGGTGCACTGCAGGGCCCGGAAGTCCATGCCCACATTGTTCAGTTTGGCGAAAGCCAATCTCACTCCGTCGGCAGAGTGTTCAGCCTGCCAGCAGGTGGCCAGCTGGTCCTCCTGGGATATGGCACGGACCCTGCAGCTCTGTTGGAAATCATAATGGAGAAACCAAGGGTCCCCTACATCCAGGTCCGTCGGGAGACAGGGCATGGAGTTCCACCGCAGCAGTCTCCAGGAACCCTGAGGTCCTCCCTGAGCCAGGGCCGGGCTGAGCACACACTGAGTGCCCACAGGGTAGGTGTCTTCCCAGACAGCCCCACCAGGACGGGGTGTGGAAGAACGAGGTGCCCTTGGCAGGGAAGCTGACCAAATGGGCTGCTGGAACTGGGCTGGTGGGCCTGGAGGGGCCTGCCTGTCCCCCTTGCAGAGGGTCTTGCCACCACGTGAAGCTGGCACAGGCCTGGGTGCCGAGGACCCTTGCTCGGCTTTGGCTGAAAGGAAAACAGACGTGGTCAGCATCTCCAGGGAGCCCATGCAGGCCTTTCCGGGCTGGGCCCCACCTGCCTGCATCTCTGTAGTCCTCGGGGTCTCTCTGTGGCCCCGTGGCCTGACACTGAGGACAAGCCTGTAGTCTGCTGATCCCAGAGGGGGGGTGTGTGCTGCCTGGCGTGGGGAAGCTGTCGTGGCATGGCGGGTGGCTCCTGGGACTGCCCCCAGGGTTGGGACTGGCTGTGGGTTTCCTGCCACACACATTCGTCCCAGGGCTGTTGGGCCTGAGATACAGCCCCCAGTCAGAACTCAGATGGGAGGGTCCTTGGATGTCACCCAGCCCCTTGCCACCTCACATGGGGACCCGTCTCTGCAGTGGGTTTTTGGGCCCGGACATGGGTCACCCTCTGCCCTCCTGGGCTGCCCAGTCCATGCCAGGACTGACTGTTCCCACATCGGGCTGAATTCTTGGCTCTGGCTCTGGGCCCGGGGTCCCGCCTGTGCCCTCTCCCTGAATGCTCTGGGGGTCAGGGACCCCCAATTCCCTTGTCTCCCTGGCTTAAGGCTTGTTGTCCTGGCAACCTTGGTGGAGCGTGCAGGAGTGAGGGTCCTCTGCTGCTCTCTGAGGCTGTGGGTGCTTGCAGGGAGAGGCAGGGTCTCCCACAAATGGGTCTGGCTCCTCTAGTAACTTTGAGGGCCCTGTGAGGGGGAGAGCGTGGAAAGTGGGGGGGCTTGAGGGAGGGTCTTGCTCACATCCCCCTCCTGCGTGCACAACACGTCCAGTACACAGGCACTGAGCGCCTGCCCTGAGGACCGGTGGGCCTCCTGTACTTTCTTAGAGTCCAGGAGGAAGAGGAGGAAGAAAAGGTGAAGAGGAAGGCCCAGGTAGTAGGATTGTGGGTCCCAGGCACTCCCCCACTATTGACTGCCCCAGAGGGTGACATGGGAGGGGACACGGCACTGGAGCCCACCTGGGGGTGGCAGGTCCGCTTGCTTCCTCCCTCGTTTGTTCACAGAGGCCCTGAGGTGCTTGAGCACCGTGTCATCATCCCTGGCCCAGTGATGGCAGAACTGGCTCGCGATGCATGCGCACAGGCCGGAACTGGTCTCCTTGAGGCGCTCTAGGGACAGGGTGCACATCAGGCCAGAAGAGTTCCCTGGCAGGGGGCCAGCCCATACCCCGTGGCCATTTCAGCCTCTCACTGGGTGGTGCTGGATCCTTTTGTGGCCACCCCAGGGGTCCAGATGTGCACAGGAGGCTGTGACTGGGGGGCGACCTGGGCAGGGAAGTGCCCGCCACACTCCTGACTTTCATCTGGGTCATGTGGGGGATGGGCTCGCTGTCACAGTGCCCTTCCCGGCCCACCTGGCCAGACCTCCCTCTGAGCCAGAACAGGGGACCGTGAGGACAGTGTGAGGAAGCTGCCCTTGGGCCAGTCAGGGTCTGACCCCGGGGCTCCCCAGGCCCCATTAGGCACACGTAGACTTACTCTTCTGCACCTCAAATGCAATGGTGGTCATGTGCATCAGTGCTTCTTTTCCTTGTAGCAGGTAAACGTCCCACAGGCACAGGGTCAGCCCGAGAGAGATCTGTGGAGACAGCAGGCGTGGGAGAACCTGGCCCTTCCAGGTTGGGGCTGCTGGCTCGAGCTGTGCCCATTGGGGTTTCAGTCCCCAGAGTCAGTGGCCTTCCCCATGAGCGTCGCCTGGGCCCTCCAGGATGCTAGGTCAGGCAAGGTCTTGCAGCTCCTCATGGGGGCACTCATATGAGTGGAGATGTGGCTCCTGGAGAGAGGGGCTTGCCCAGCGCTTGAGGCTTCCCTGAGCCCTCTCAAGTCTGGTCCTGGCCCAGTCTGCCCATGAGGCTGGGCCTGAGCCCCAGCCACTGCCCTGGGATGACCCCTCTTGGGCAGAGGGTTTTGCTTGCGTGTCCTTCGGGGACCCGCCTGAGCCTCCTGTGTGCTGGGGGTGAGCCAGACTGCCGGACTGAGGAAGCAGGGCACTGCAGGGCAACGAGGGTCCCTGAGCCAGGGTCTCCCTATGCCGCCTTACCTTCATTAACGTCCGGAGAAGCCAGCCTAACGAGAGATGCTGCCCGCATAGACCAGCGTCTATGTCTTGGTCCTGATGGGAGCAACAGAGGTGCTCAGGCCACTGGGCTGCCCTAAAAACCTCCCTCTTCCAGGGCCTCTGAAGAACCTATGCCTAGTGCAGAACACTGGGCAGTGTCCAGGGCTCCCCCGCGACACCGTCCCCTTCCCACACTCTCGGTGGACACACTGCCCTTTGCCCTGCTCTGCGGGAGCTGGGGCCCCATCCCTGTGCCTCTGTCTCCTCCAGGGCAGGAAAGGAAACCAACTCCCAGCCCATGGAGAACCCGGCATCCCAGGTCAGGCCCTGGCTGGGACTCAGCCAGTCACCAGCCCCACGAGGGGCTCCAGCCCCCCTGCTCCTCCAGCCCCATGGGATGCAGGGCCTCTGGGGAAGAGCCGAGGGGACCATAAACTCACCAGATGCCACATGGTCTTGGGTTGTGACGTGGGTACCACATGCTCCTGATGGTCTTGGAGCCCCTGGACTGTCCGCCATTTGGGCTGTGGAATCCTGAGAGGCCCCCAGCCCATCATGAAATCAGAGCCTTCCCCCAAGATGTGGAGCCATCAGCTGCAAGAGCTGGGCAGCTTGAGAGGCCCCCAAACCCGAAGGCCTCCCACCCTCCCATCTGGTGACCCCACCTTTCAGCCTTTACCCTGGGGAGGTGGGGCGGGAACATCCCCTGGAGCCTGGCTGGAGGTTCCCCTGGAGGCCTCCTGGGCCAGGGTGCAGAAGGGGCAAGCCTGACTTTGAGGCCACAACAGGGCAGCCAGAACAGTGTGGGTACTGGGCTTCCTGGTCATCTCCTGGAAGTGGGGTCGGGCCAGGGGACACGGGATGGCGAGATGCTGCCACCTGGGCTTGGTCGGCCCATTCGTGCGCACCAAGGCAGCGGGAGCCCCGGCAGCTGGAGGGCAGGAGGACTCTCAGGGAGGGGAGAGTCAGCTGCACAGAATCAGAGCCGGAGGGCGTGGCTCCGGGACACAGAGGGTGGCCAGGGGAGGATGAGATGCCCTCTGCTGATGGGGTTGAAAGGTGTCTGACTTGGGCTGTGGGGGGCCAGCTGCAGACTCCTGTGGGACCCTCAGCAGAGACGTCCTACAGGCTCCCAACGAGCTGGCGACACAAGGAGGGTGCCTTGGCTGAAAGCCGAGATCACCTGGCCACAGTGGCCGTCCCCGGGTCTGGCTGCATGAGGCCCCAGGGGCAGCTGTTCACCTACCCTGCAGGGAGTGCCTCTCACTGGCCAGCAGCTGCACCAGGGCCCAGAATGCATCCTCCTCAGGCAGATACAGGAGGAACAAGGCGGCGATGTGGCTCAGGTTCCTGCGGTAGCCCACCTCCTGCAAGAGCCAGGGTCACTATGGAAGGACATCAGCTGGGAGGTGGAGGTCACCTGGAGGACTCATGTCATTGAAAGGGGCAGAGGTGACTGGACAAGCTTCCTCTGAAGAAGAGTCTTCCTCAGGATGCAAATTCATTTCATGACAAGAGCCAAGTCCATCAGGCACTTCAGCACCTTGTCCAAAATGTCTCCTGAGACCACCATCCTGCGTGTGAGGCTGCCAAGCTCCCAGGCTTTGGGGCAGCCCCAGGAGGAGGGCGTCATTTCATGTTCTGAGAAGTGGTGGTGTCAGGCCCAGGTGACACCAGGAGTCCAGGCCCCCAACTCCTTTGGTCTCAGCTTGACCCCTTGACACCACCCCCTTGCTTGGAGGTTATGCCACGGGGAGCTGGAATTCTACCTCTATAACCTGGTGGGTCACAAATACTAACTTTAAAAGAGCAACGACCACCCCACCAACACCCACTCCTGTGAATATGGAATACGGCCGGGAACCTCACTGCCGGGAATACTCACCGGGTTATACTCCGCATATGCCAGGAGTATGGTAGAAGAGTTCCCGCTGCTAGAAACAGAGAAATGGGGCTATGGTTTGTTTTGTGCAGATGCTGTTTGTTTTCACTTTGTCTACAAATCCTAACAACAAATCCCATTTTCACGTCAGATGATTCACCAGAAAGCAGTGAGCTCTTCAGGACCTGAGACTGTTGAAGAATGTTTCAGTAAAAGCCACATCTGTGACATGCAAATAGCCCAGTTGTACAGTGAGTTGACCGATCCTTTTCACTCCGAATGATTTTTTTTTTTTCCAGTTTGCACACACGCCAGTTCAGTCTCTGGGTGTACAGTTCCTCCACAGTTCCAAACCAATGTGCAGAGTCTCCCGGCCACCGCTCCAGCCCCTCCTGGAGTGACTCCTTCATCCTCCAAGTCTCCAGAGTGGCCCCTATGCACCCAGCCTCTCCCCGATTCGTCAGCCCCTGGCCACCCAGACTGCTTCTCAGTCCCTGTGGTTTGGCCTTTTCCAGAATGGCCTAGGAATGGGAATGCTACTGTGGTAGCTTATTGGGTCTGGCTTCTTTCCCTTAGCAAAATGCATCTAGGATCCACCCACGTGTGCGGGCATCACTGGCTCGTTCCCTTTTCTCACTGGGTCTTCCGTTTGAAGGGAGGAGCAGCCTTGCTCTCCCCATTCCCGTGTTGAAGGCCGTCCCCGAAGGCTCGGTGTGGGAGTGACGGTGAATCAAGCAGTGAACCTGGCATGCAGGTTTCATGTGGATGTCAGTTTCCAAATCAGTGGGTTCAATATCTGTGACACCTTGGGGACACTTGGTTCAAGTCCATTGAGCTTTGTGAGCCACTGCCCAACTGGCTGCCAACGTGGCTGTGCCGTGTCATGTTCCCAGCAGACCTGGATGAGAGTTTCCAGGACCCATAATTCTCCCAGCGTTTGGTGCTGTCAGTGTTGTCTGGGTAGGCTCATGGGCCCTCCATCCTGCCACCCTCCCGTGGGTCCTACCACGGGTCCCCGTGGGTCAGGGAGCACCTTTCACCATTGTGCATGATTTTCTTTGCTGTCTTCTGTCTCCTCAGGATCCTCCTGGGCTCTGGCCCCACATGTTCCAGCCTGGCCCAGGGCTTGGAACCAGGGAGGTGCTCGGTTCATGGTGCCGGCTGCTCCCTGGGCCAGGAGAGCTCTTGGTGGCTCTGTCATCC
>NW_022096622.1:0-19064 GCF_006542625.1 Nomascus leucogenys | reverse complement strand
GAGCCATGAATGTCCACTTGCATTTTCTACAGAAAGAGTGTTTCAGAACTGTCAATCAAAATAAGGTTCAACTGTGTAGTTTAAAAGAACAGAAGAAGTTTCACAGATGCTTCTGTGTAGTTTTTATTTGAAGTATTCCTTTTTCCACTAGGCCTCTTAGCGCCCTGAATGTCCACTTGCATTTTCTACAGAAAGGTGTTTCAGAACTGCTCAATCAAATGTAAGGTAACTCTGTTAGTTGAATGCACAGAACAGTAAGAAGTTTCACAGATAGCTTCTTTGTAGTTTTTATTTGAACATATACTTTCTCCACTATAGGCCTCTTAGCGCCCTGAATGTCACTTGCATTTTCTACAGAAAGAGTGTTTCAGACTGCTCAATAAAAACTAGGTTCAACTCTGTTAGTTGAATGCACAGAACAGTAAGAAGTTTCACAGATTTCTTCTGTAGTTTTTATTTGAATATTCCTTTTTCCGCTATAGGCCTCTTAGCGCCCTGAATGTCCACTTGCATTTTCTACAGAAAGAGTGTTTCAGAACTGCTCAATCAAAAACTAAGGTTCAACTCTGTTAGTTGAATGCACAGAACAGAAGAAGTTTCACAGATTGCTTCTGTGCAGTTTTTATTTGAAAATATTCCTTTTTCCAATATAGGCCTCTTAGCGCCCTGAATGTCCACTTGCATTTTCTACAGAAAGAGTGTTTCAGAACTGCTCAATCAAAAGTAAGGTTCAACTCTGTTAGTTGAATGCACAGAACAGAAAGAAGTTTCACAGAATCTTCTGTGTAGTTTTATTTGAAATATTCCTTTTTCCGCTATAGGCCTCTTAGCGCTCCGAATGTCCACTTGCATTTTCTACAGAAAGAGTGTTTCAGAACTGCTCAATCAAAAGTAAGGTTCAATCTGTTAGTTGAATGCACAGAACAGAAGAAGTTTCACAGATAGCTTCTGTGTAGTTTTTATTGAACTTCTTTTTCCACTATAGGCCTCTTAGCGCCTGAATGTCCACTTGTATTTTCTACAGAAAGAGTGTTTCAGAACTGCTCAATCAAAATAAGGTTCAACTCTGTTAGTTGAATGCACAGAACAGAAGAAGTTTCACAGATTGCTTCTGTAGTTTTTATTTGAAAATTCCTTTTCCACTATAGGCCTCTTAGCGCCCTGAATGTCCACTTGCATTTTCTACAGAAAGAGTGTTTCAGAACTGCTCAATCAAAATAAGGTTCAACTCTGTTAGTTGAATGCACAGAACAGAAGAAGTTTCACAGAATGCTTCTGTGTAGTTTTTATTTGAAGGTATTCCTTTTTCCGCTATAGGCCTCTTAGCGCCCGAATGTCCACGCATTTTCTACAGAAAGAGTGTTTCAGAACTGCTCAATCAAAAGTAAGGTTCAACTCTGTTAGTTGAATGCACAGAACAGAAAGAAGTTTCACAGATAGCTTCTGTGTAGTTTTTTTTTGAAGATATTCCTTTTCCACTATAGGCCTCTTAGCGCCCTGAATGTCCACTTGCATTTTCTACAGAAAGAGTGTTTCAGAACTGCTCAATCAAAATAAGGTTCAACTCTGTTAGTTGAATGCACAGAACAGTAAGAAGTTTCACAGATTTCTGTGTAGTTTTTATTTGATATTCCTTTTTCCACTATAGGCCTCTTAGCGCCCTGAATGTCCACTTGCATTTTCTACAGAAAGAGTGTTTCAGAACTGCTCAATCAAATAAGGTTCAACTCTGTTAGTTGAATGCACAGAACAGAAGAAGTTTCACAGATGCTTCTGTGTAGTTTTTATTGAATATTCCTTTTTCCATATAGGCCTCTTAGCGCCCTGAATGTCCACTTGCATTTTCTACAGAAAGAGTGTTTCAGAACTGCTCAATCAAAATAAGGTTCAACTCTGTTAGTTGAATGCACAGAACAGAAGAAGTTTCACAGATTGCTTCTGTGTAGTTTTTATTTGAATATTCCTTTTTCCATAGGCCTCTTAGCGCCCTGAATGTCCACTTGCATTTTCTACAGAAAGAGTGTTTCAGAACTGCTCATCAAGGTTTCAACTCTGTTAGTTGAATGCACAGAACAGTAAGAAGTTTCACACAGATTGCTTCTTGTGTTTTTATTTGAAATATTTTCTTTTCACTATAGGCCTCTTAGCGCCCTGAATGTCCACTTGCATTTTCTACAGAAAGAGTGTTTCAGAACTCTCAATCAAAATAAGGTTCAACTCTGTTAGTTGAATGCACAGAACAGAAGAAGTTTCACAGATTCTTCTGTGTAGTTTTTATTTGAATATTCTTTTTCCACTATAGGCCTCTTAGCGCCCTGAATGTCCACTTGCATTTTCTACAGAAAGAGTGTTTCAGAACTGCTCAATCAAAATAAGGTTCAACTCTGTTAGTTGAATGCACAGAACAGTAAGAAGTTTCACAGATTGCTTCTGTGTAGTTTTTATTTGAAATATTCCTTTTTCCACTATAGGCCTCTTAGCGCCCTGAATGTCCACTTGCATTTTCTACAGAAAGAGTGTTTCAGAACTGCTCAATCAAAATAAGGTTCAACTCTGTTAGTTGAATGCACAGAACAGAAGAAGTTTCACAGATCTTCTGTGTAGTTTTATTTGAATATTCCTTTTTCCGCTATAGGCCTCTTAGCGCCTGAATGTCCACTTGCATTTTCTACAGAAAGAGTGTTTCAGAACTGCTCAATCAAAAGTAAGGTTCAACTCTGTTAGTTGAATGCACAGAACAGAAGAAGTTTCACGAGCTTTGTGTAGTTTTTATTGAATATTCCTTTTTCCACTATAGGCCTCTTAGCGCCCTGAATGTCCACTTGCATTTTCTACAGAAAGAGTGTTTCAGAACTGCTCAATCAAAATAAGGTTCAACTCTGTTAGTTGAATGCACAGAACAGAAGAAGTTTCACAGATTCTTCTGTGTAGTTTTTATTTGAAAATATTCCTTTTTCCACTATAGGCCTCTTAGCGCCCTGAATGTCCACTTGCATTTTCTACAGAAAGAGTGTTTCAGAACTGCTCAATCAAAATAAGGTTCAACTCTGTTAGTTGAATGCACAGAACAGAAAGAAGTTTCACAGATGCTTCTGTGTAGTTTTTTTGAAGTATTCCTTTTTCCACTATAGGCCTCTTAGCGCCCGAATGTCCACTTGCATTTTCTACAGAAAGAGTGTTTCAGAACTGCTCAATCAAAAGTAAGGTTCAACTCTGTTAGTTGAATGCACAGAACAGAAGAAGTTTCACAGATTGCTTCTGTGTAGTTTTTATTTGAATATTCCTTTTTCCACTATAGGCCTCTTAGCGCCCTGAATGTCCACTTGCATTTTCTACAGAAAGAGTGTTTCAGAACTGCTCAATCAAAATAAGGTTCAACTCTGTTAGTTGAATGCACAGAACAGAAGAAGTTTCACAGATTCTTCTGTGTAGTTTTTATTTGAAATATTCCTTTTTCCACTATAGGCCTCTTAGCGCCCTGAATGTCCACTTGCATTTTCTACAGAAAGAGTGTTTCAGAACTGCTCAATCAAAATAAGGTTCAACTCTGTTAGTTGAATGCACAGAACAGAAAGAAGTTTCACAGATTGCTTCTGTGTAGTTTTTATTTGAATATTCCTTTTTCCACTATAGGCCTCTTAGCGCCCGAATGTCCACTTGCATTTTCTACAGAAAGAGTGTTTCAGAACTGCTCAATCAAAAGTAAGGTTCAACTCTGTTAGTTGAATGCACAGAACAGAAGAAGTTTCACAGATTGCTTCTGTGTAGTTTTTTTTGAAATATTCCTTTTTCCACTAGGCCTCTTAGCGCCCTGAATGTCCACTTGCATTTTCTACAGAAAGAGTGTTTCAGAACTGCTCAATCAAAATAAGGTTCAACTCTGTTAGTTGAATGCACAGAACAGAAGAAGTTTCACAGATCTTCTGTGTAGTTTTTATTTGAAATATTCCTTTTTCCACTATAGGCCTCTTAGCGCCCTGAATGTCCACTTGCATTTTCTACAGAAAGAGTGTTTCAGAACTGCTCAATCAAAACTAAGGTTCAACTCTGTTAGTTGAATGCACAGAACAGAAGAAGTTTCACAGATTGCTTCTGTGTAGTTTTTTTTGAAATATTCCTTTTTCCACTATAGGCCTCTTAGCGCCCTGAATGTCCACTTGCATTTTCTACAGAAAGAGTGTTTCAGAACTGCTCAATCAAAATAAGGTTCAACTCTGTTAGTTGAATGCACAGAACAGTAAGAAGTTTCACAGATTGCTTCTGTGTAGTTTTTATTTGAATATTCCTTTTTCCACTATAGGCCTCTTAGCGCCCTGAATGTCCACTTGCATTTTCTACAGAAAGAGTGTTTCAGAACTGCTCAATCAAAAGTAAGGTTCAACTCTGTTAGTTGAATGCACAGAACAGAAGAAGTTTCACAGATAGCTTCTTTGTAGTTTTTATTTGAAATATTCCTTTTCCACTATAGGCCTCTTAGCGCCCTGAATGTCCACTTGCATTTTCTACAGAAAGAGTGTTTCAGAACTGCTCAATCAAATAAGGTTCAACTCTGTTAGTTGAATGCACAGAACAGAAGAAGTTTCACAGATTTCTTCTGTGTAGTTTTTATTTGAAATATTCCTTTTTCCTATAGGCCTCTTAGCGCCCTGAATGTCCACTTGCATTTTCTACAGAAAGAGTGTTTCAGAACTGCTCAATCAAAATAAGGTTCAACTCTGTTAGTTGAATGCACAGAACAGAAGAAGTTTCACAGATTGCTTCTGTGTAGTTTTTATTTGAAATATTCCTTTTCCACTATAGGCCTCTTAGCGCCCTGAATGTCCACTTGCATTTTCTACAGAAAGAGTGTTTCAGAACTGCTCAATCAAAAGTAAGGTTCAACTCTGTTAGTTGAATGCACAGAACAGAAAGAAGTTTCACAGATCTTCTGTGTAGTTTTTATTTGAAATATTCCTTTTTCCACTATAGGCCTCTTAGCGCCCTGAATGTCCACTTGCATTTTCTACAGAAAGAGTGTTTCAGAACTGCTCAATCAAAAGTAAGGTTCAACTCTGTTAGTTGAATGCACAGAACAGAAGAAGTTTCACAGATGCTTCTGTGTAGTTTTTATTTGAATTTCCTTTTTCCACTATAGGCCTCTTAGCGCCCTGAATGTCCACTTGCATTTTCTACAGAAAGAGTGTTTCAGAACTGCTCAATCAAAATGGTTCAACTCTGTTAGTTGAATGCACAGAACAGAAGAAGTTTCACAGATTCTTCTGTAGTTTTTATTTGAAATATTCCTTTTTCCACTATAGGCCTCTTAGCGCCCTGAATGTCCACTTGCATTTTCTACAGAAAGAGTGTTTCAGAACTGCTCAATCAAATAAGGTTCAACTCTGTTAGTTGAATGCACAGAAAGAAGTTTCACAGATGCTTCTGTGTAGTTTTTATTTGAATATTCCTTTTTCCACTATAGGCCTCTTAGCGCCCTGAATGTCCACTTGCATTTTCTACAGAAAGAGTGTTTCAGAACTGCTCAATCAAAATAAGGTTCAACTCTGTTAGTTGAATGCACAGAACAGAAAAGTTTCACAGATTGCTTCTGTGTAGTTTTTATTTGAATATTCCTTTTTCCACTATAGGCCTCTTAGCGCCCTGAATGTCCACTTGCATTTTCTACAGAAAGAGTGTTTCAGAACTGCTCAATCAAAATAAGGTTCAACTCTGTTAGTTGAATGCACAGAACAGTAAGAAGTTTCACAGATTGCTTCTGTGTAGTTTTTATTTGAAATATTCCTTTTTCCACTATAGGCCTCTTAGCGCCCTGAATGTCCACTTGCATTTTCTACAGAAAGAGTGTTTCAGAACTGCTCAATCAAAAGTAAGGTTCAACTCTGTTAGTTGAATGCACAGAACAGAAGAAGTTTCACAGATAGCTTCTGTGTAGTTTTTATTTGAAATATTCCTTTTTCCATAGGCCTCTTAGCGCCCTGAATGTCCACTTGCATTTTCTACAGAAAGAGTGTTTCAGAACTGCTCAATCAAAATAAGGTTCAACTCTGTTAGTTGAATGCACAGAACAGAAGAAGTTTCACAGATTGCTTCTGTGTAGTTTTTTTTGAAATATTCCTTTTTCTATAGGCCTCTTAGCGCCCTGAATGTCCACTTGCATTTTCTACAGAAAGAGTGTTTCAGAACTGCTCAATCAAAACTAAGGTTCAACTCTGTTAGTTGAATGCACAGAACAGAAGAAGTTTCACAGATTGCTTCTGTGTAGTTTTTATTTGAAAATATTCCTTTTTCCACTATAGGCCTCTTAGCGCCCTGAATGTCCACTTGCATTTTCTACAGAAAGAGTGTTTCAGAACTGCTCAATCAAAAGTAAGGTTCAACTCTGTTAGTTGAATGCACAGAACAGAAAGAAGTTTCACAGATTGCTTCTGTAGTTTTTTTTGAAGATATTCCTTTCCACTATAGGCCTCTTAGCGCCCTGAATGTCCACTTGCATTTTCTACAGAAAGAGTGTTTCAGAACTGCTCAATCAAAATAAGGTTCAACCTGTTAGTTGAATGCACAGAACAAGAAGTTTCACAGATAGCTTCTGTGTAGTTTTTATTTGAACTATTCTTTTTCCACTATAGGCCTCTTAGCGCCCTGAATGTCCACTTGCATTTTCTACAGAAAGAGTGTTTCAGAACTGCTCAATCAAATGTAAGGTTCAACTCTGTTAGTTGAATGCACAGAACAGTAAGAAGTTTCACAGATTTCTGTGTAGTTTTTATTTGAAATATTCCTTTTCCACTATAGGCCTCTTAGCGCCCTGAATGTACTTGCATTTTCTACAGAAAGAGTGTTTCAGAACTGCTCAATCAAAATAAGGTTCAACTCTGTTAGTTGAATGCACAGAACAGAAGAAGTTTCACAGATTTTCTGTGTAGTTTTTATTTGAAATATTCCTTTTCCGCTATAGGCCTCTTAGCGCCCTGAATGTCCACTTGCATTTTCTACAGAAAGAGTGTTTCAGAACTGCTCAATCAAAATAAGGTTCAACTCTGTTAGTTGAATGCACAGAACAGAGAAGTTTCACAGATAGCTTCTGTGTAGTTTTTATTGAACTATTCCTTTTTCCACTATAGGCCTCTTAGCGCCCTGAATGTCCACTTGCATTTTCTACAGAAAGAGTGTTTCAGAACTGCTCAATCAAAAGTAAGGTTCAACTCTTTTAGTTGAATGCACAGAACAGTAAGAAGTTTCACAGATTTCTTCTGTGCAGTTTTTATTTGAAAATATTCCTTTTCCACTATAGGCCTCTTAGCGCCCTGAATGTCCACTTGCATTTTCTACAGAAAGAGTGTTTCAGAACTGCTCAATCAAAAGTAAAGTTAAACTCTGTTAGTTGAATGCAATGAACAGAAAGAAGTTTCACAGAATGCTTCTGTGTAGTTTTTATTTGAAGATATTACTTTTTCCGCTGTAGGCCTCTTAGCGCTCCGAAGGTCCACGTCCATTTTCTACAGAAAGAGTGTTTCAGAACTGCTCAATCAAAAGTAAGGTTCAACTCTGTTAGTTGAATGCACAGAACAGAAAGAAGTTTCACAGATTGCTTCTGTATAGTTTTTGTTTGAAGATATTCCTTTTTCTACTATGGGCCTCTTAGCGCCATGAATGTCCACTTGCATTTTCTACAGAAAGAGTGTTTCAGAACTGCTCAATCCAAACTAAGGTTCAACTCTGTTAGTTGAATGCACAGAACAGAGAGAAGTTTCACAGATATCTTCTGTGTAGTTTTTATTTGAACCTATTCCTTTTTCCACTATAGGCCTCTTAGCGCCCTGAATGTCCACTTGTATTTTCTACAGAAAGAGTGTTTCAGAACTGCTCAATCAAAACTAAGGTTCAACTCTGTTAGTTGAAAGCACAGAACAGAAAGAAGTTTCACAGATTGCTTCTTTGTAGTTTTTGTTTGAAGATATTCCCTTGTCCACTATAGGCCTCTTAGAGCCATGAATGTCCACTTGCATTTTCTACAGAAAGAGTGTTTCAGAACTGTTCAATCAAAATTAAGGTTCAACTGTGTTAGTTTAAAGAACAGAACCGTAAGAAGTTTCACAGATTGCTTCTGTGTAATTTTTATTTGAAGGTGTTCCTTTTTCCACCATAGGCCTCTTAGCGCCCTGAATGTCCACTTGCATTTTCTACAGAAAGGGTGTTTCAGAACTGCTCAATCAAATGTAAGGTTGAACTCTGTCAGTTGAATGCACAGAACTGTAAGATGTTTCACAGATAGCTTCTTTGTAGTTTTTATTTGAACATATACCTTTCTCAACTATAGGCCTCTTAGCGCCCTGAATGTTCACATGCATTTTCTGCAGAAAGAGTGTTTCATTACTTCTCAATATAAACTAAGGTTCAACTCTGTTAGTTGAATGCACAGAACAGTAAGAAGTTTCGCAGATTGCTTCTGTGCAGTTTTTATTTGAAAATATTCCTTTTTCCAGTATAGGCCTCTTAGCTCCCTGAATGTCCAATTGCATTTTCTATAGAAAGGGTGTTTCAGAAGTGCTCAATCAAAAGTAAGGTTCAACTCTGTTAGATGAATGCAAAGAACAGAAAGAAGTTTCACAGAATCCTTCTGTGTAGTTTGTATTTGAAAGTATTCCTTTTTCCGCTATAGGCCTCTTAGCGCTCCGAAGGTCCACTTGCATTTTCTACAGAAAGAGTGTTTCAGAACTCCTCAATCAAAAGTAAGGTTCAAGTCCGTTAGTTGAATGCACAGAACAGACAGAAGTTTCACAGATAGATTCTGTGTAGTTTTTATGTGAACTTTTTCTTTTTTCCACTATAGTCCTCTTAGCGCCTTGAATGTCCACTTGTATTTTCTACAGAAAGAGTGTTTCAGAACTGCTCAATCAAAACTGAGGTTCAACTCTGTTAGTTGAATGCACAGAACAGTAAGAAGTTTCACAGATTTCTTCTGTGCAGTTTTTATTTGAAAATATTCCTTTTCCACTATAGGCCGCATAGCGCCCTGAATGTCCAATTGCATTTTCTACAGAAAGAGTGTTTCAGAACTGCTCAATCAAAATTAAGGTTAAACTCTGTTAGTTGAATGCACAGAACAGAAAGAAGTTTCACAGAATGCTTCTGTGTAGTTTGTATTTGAAGGTATTACTTTTTCCGCTATAGGCCTCTTAGCGCTCCGAAGGTCCACTTGCATTTTCTACAGAAAGAGTGTTTCAGAACTTCTCAATCAAAAGTAAGGTTCAACTCCGTTATTTGAATGCACAGAACAGAGAGAAGTTTCACAGATAGCTTCTGTGTAGTTTTTATGTGAACTTTTTCCTTTTTCCACTATAGTCCTCTTAGCGCCCTGAATGTCCACTTGTATTTTCTACAGAAAGAGTGTTTCAGAACTGCTCAATCAAAATTGAGGTTCAACTCTGTTAGTTGAATGCACAGAACAGTAAGAAGTTTCACAGATTTCTTCTGTGCAGTTTTTATTTGAAAATATTCCTTTTCCACTATAGGCCTCTTAGCGCCCTGAATGTCCACTTGCATTTTCTACAGAAAGAGTGTTTCAGAACTGCTCAATCAAAAGTAAAGTTAAACTCTGTTAGTTGAATGCAATGAACAGAAAGAAGTTTCACAGAATGCTTCTGTGTAGTTTTTATTTGAAGATATTACTTTTTCCGCTGTAGGCCTCTTAGCGCTCCGAAGGTCCACGTCCATTTTCTACAGAAAGAGTGTTTCAGAACTGCTCAATCAAAAGTAAGGTTCAACTCTGTTAGTTGAATGCACAGAACAGAAAGAAGTTTCACAGATTGCTTCTGTATAGTTTTTGTTTGAAGATATTCCTTTTTCTACTATGGGCCTCTTAGCGCCATGAATGTCCACTTGCATTTTCTACAGAAAGAGTGTTTCAGAACTGCTCAATCCAAACTAAGGTTCAACTCTGTTAGTTGAATGCACAGAACAGAGAGAAGTTTCACAGATATCTTCTGTGTAGTTTTTATTTGAACCTATTCCTTTTTCCACTATAGGCCTCTTAGCGCCCTGAATGTCCACTTGTATTTTCTACAGAAAGAGTGTTTCAGAACTGCTCAATCAAAACTAAGGTTCAACTCTGTTAGTTGAAAGCACAGAACAGAAAGAAGTTTCACAGATTGCTTCTTTGTAGTTTTTGTTTGAAGATATTCCCTTGTCCACTATAGGCCTCTTAGAGCCATGAATGTCCACTTGCATTTTCTACAGAAAGAGTGTTTCAGAACTGTTCAATCAAAATTAAGGTTCAACTGTGTTAGTTTAAAGAACAGAACCGTAAGAAGTTTCACAGATTGCTTCTGTGTAATTTTTATTTGAAGGTGTTCCTTTTTCCACCATAGGCCTCTTAGCGCCCTGAATGTCCACTTGCATTTTCTACAGAAAGGGTGTTTCAGAACTGCTCAATCAAATGTAAGGTTGAACTCTGTCAGTTGAATGCACAGAACTGTAAGATGTTTCACAGATAGCTTCTTTGTAGTTTTTATTTGAACATATACCTTTCTCAACTATAGGCCTCTTAGCGCCCTGAATGTTCACATGCATTTTCTGCAGAAAGAGTGTTTCATTACTTCTCAATATAAACTAAGGTTCAACTCTGTTAGTTGAATGCACAGAACAGTAAGAAGTTTCACAGATTTCTTCTGTGTAGTTTTTATTTGAACATATTCATTTTTCCGCTATAGGCCTCTTAGCGCCCTGAATGTTCACTTGCATTTTCTACAGAAAGAGTGTTTCAGAACTGCTCAATAATAACTAAGGTTCAACTCTGTTAGTTGAATGCACAGAACAGTAAGAAGTTTCGCAGATTGCTTCTGTGCAGTTTTTATTTGAAAATATTCCTTTTTCCAGTATAGGCCTCTTAGCTCCCTGAATGTCCAATTGCATTTTCTATAGAAAGGGTGTTTCAGAAGTGCTCAATCAAAAGTAAGGTTCAACTCTGTTAGATGAATGCAAAGAACAGAAAGAAGTTTCACAGAATCCTTCTGTGTAGTTTGTATTTGAAAGTATTCCTTTTTCCGCTATAGGCCTCTTAGCGCTCCGAAGGTCCACTTGCATTTTCTACAGAAAGAGTGTTTCAGAACTCCTCAATCAAAAGTAAGGTTCAAGTCCGTTAGTTGAATGCACAGAACAGACAGAAGTTTCACAGATAGATTCTGTGTAGTTTTTATGTGAACTTTTTCTTTTTTCCACTAAGTCCTCTTAGCGCCTTGAATGTCCACTTGTATTTTCTACAGAAAGAGTGTTTCAGAACTGCTCAATCAAAACTGAGGTTCAACTCTGTTAGTTGAATGCACAGAACAGTAAGAAGTTTCACAGATTTCTTCTGTGCAGTTTTTATTTGAAAATATTCCTTTTCCACTATAGGCCGCATAGCGCCCTGAATGTCCAATTGCATTTTCTACAGAAAGAGTGTTTCAGAACTGCTCAATCAAAATTAAGGTTAAACTCTGTTAGTTGAATGCACAGAACAGAAAGAAGTTTCACAGAATGCTTCTGTGTAGTTTGTATTTGAAGGTATTACTTTTTCCGCTATAGGCCTCTTAGCGCTCCGAAGGTCCACTTGCATTTTCTACAGAAAGAGTGTTTCAGAACTTCTCAATCAAAAGTAAGGTTCAACTCCGTTATTTGAATGCACAGAACAGAGAGAAGTTTCACAGATAGCTTCTGTGTAGTTTTTATGTGAACTTTTTCCTTTTTCCACTATAGTCCTCTTAGCGCCCTGAATGTCCACTTGTATTTTCTACAGAAAGAGTGTTTCAGAACTGCTCAATCAAAATTGAGGTTCAACTCTGTTAGTTGAATGCACAGAACAGTAAGAAGTTTCACAGATTTCTTCTGTGCAGTTTTTATTTGAAAATATTCCTTTTCCACTATAGGCCTCTTAGCGCCCTGAATGTCCACTTGCATTTTCTACAGAAAGAGTGTTTCAGAACTGCTCAATCAAAAGTAAAGTTAAACTCTGTTAGTTGAATGCAATGAACAGAAAGAAGTTTCACAGAATGCTTCTGTGTAGTTTTTATTTGAAGATATTACTTTTTCCGCTGTAGGCCTCTTAGCGCTCCGAAGGTCCACGTCCATTTTCTACAGAAAGAGTGTTTCAGAACTGCTCAATCAAAAGTAAGGTTCAACTCTGTTAGTTGAATGCACAGAACAGAAAGAAGTTTCACAGATTGCTTCTGTATAGTTTTTGTTTGAAGATATTCCTTTTTCTACTATGGGCCTCTTAGCGCCATGAATGTCCACTTGCATTTTCTACAGAAAGAGTGTTTCAGAACTGCTCAATCCAAACTAAGGTTCAACTCTGTTAGTTGAATGCACAGAACAGAGAGAAGTTTCACAGATATCTTCTGTGTAGTTTTTATTTGAACCTATTCCTTTTTCCACTATAGGCCTCTTAGCGCCCTGAATGTCCACTTGTATTTTCTACAGAAAGAGTGTTTCAGAACTGCTCAATCAAAACTAAGGTTCAACTCTGTTAGTTGAAAGCACAGAACAGAAAGAAGTTTCACAGATTGCTTCTTTGTAGTTTTTGTTTGAAGATATTCCCTTGTCCACTATAGGCCTCTTAGAGCCATGAATGTCCACTTGCATTTTCTACAGAAAGAGTGTTTCAGAACTGTTCAATCAAAATTAAGGTTCAACTGTGTTAGTTTAAAGAACAGAACCGTAAGAAGTTTCACAGATTGCTTCTGTGTAATTTTTATTTGAAGGTGTTCCTTTTTCCACCATAGGCCTCTTAGCGCCCTGAATGTCCACTTGCATTTTCTACAGAAAGGGTGTTTCAGAACTGCTCAATCAAATGTAAGGTTGAACTCTGTCAGTTGAATGCACAGAACTGTAAGATGTTTCACAGATAGCTTCTTTGTAGTTTTTATTTGAACATATACCTTTCTCAACTATAGGCCTCTTAGCGCCCTGAATGTTCACATGCATTTTCTGCAGAAAGAGTGTTTCATTACTTCTCAATATAAACTAAGGTTCAACTCTGTTAGTTGAATGCACAGAACAGTAAGAAGTTTCACAGATTTCTTCTGTGTAGTTTTTATTTGAACATATTCATTTTTCCGCTATAGGCCTCTTAGCGCCCTGAATGTTCACTTGCATTTTCTACAGAAAGAGTGTTTCAGAACTGCTCAATAATAACTAAGGTTCAACTCTGTTAGTTGAATGCACAGAACAGTAAGAAGTTTCGCAGATTGCTTCTGTGCAGTTTTTATTTGAAAATATTCCTTTTTCCAGTATAGGCCTCTTAGCTCCCTGAATGTCCAATTGCATTTTCTATAGAAAGGGTGTTTCAGAAGTGCTCAATCAAAAGTAAGGTTCAACTCTGTTAGATGAATGCAAAGAACAGAAAGAAGTTTCACAGAATCCTTCTGTGTAGTTTGTATTTGAAAGTATTCCTTTTTCCGCTATAGGCCTCTTAGCGCTCCGAAGGTCCACTTGCATTTTCTACAGAAAGAGTGTTTCAGAACTCCTCAATCAAAAGTAAGGTTCAAGTCCGTTAGTTGAATGCACAGAACAGACAGAAGTTTCACAGATAGATTCTGTGTAGTTTTTATGTGAACTTTTTCTTTTTTCCACTAGAGTCCTCTTAGCGCCTTGAATGTCCACTTGTATTTTCTACAGAAAGAGTGTTTCAGAACTGCTCAATCAAAACTGAGGTTCAACTCTGTTAGTTGAATGCACAGAACAGTAAGAAGTTTCACAGATTTCTTCTGTGCAGTTTTTATTTGAAAATATTCCTTTTCCACTATAGGCCGCATAGCGCCCTGAATGTCCAATTGCATTTTCTACAGAAAGAGTGTTTCAGAACTGCTCAATCAAAATTAAGGTTAAACTCTGTTAGTTGAATGCACAGAACAGAAAGAAGTTTCACAGAATGCTTCTGTGTAGTTTGTATTTGAAGGTATTACTTTTTCCGCTATAGGCCTCTTAGCGCTCCGAAGGTCCACTTGCATTTTCTACAGAAAGAGTGTTTCAGAACTTCTCAATCAAAAGTAAGGTTCAACTCCGTTATTTGAATGCACAGAACAGAGAGAAGTTTCACAGATAGCTTCTGTGTAGTTTTTATGTGAACTTTTTCCTTTTTCCACTATAGTCCTCTTAGCGCCCTGAATGTCCACTTGTATTTTCTACAGAAAGAGTGTTTCAGAACTGCTCAATCAAAATTGAGGTTCAACTCTGTTAGTTGAATGCACAGAACAGTAAGAAGTTTCACAGATTTCTTCTGTGCAGTTTTTATTTGAAAATATTCCTTTTCCACTATAGGCCTCTTAGCGCCCTGAATGTCCACTTGCATTTTCTACAGAAAGAGTGTTTCAGAACTGCTCAATCAAAAGTAAAGTTAAACTCTGTTAGTTGAATGCAATGAACAGAAAGAAGTTTCACAGAATGCTTCTGTGTAGTTTTTATTTGAAGATATTACTTTTTCCGCTGTAGGCCTCTTAGCGCTCCGAAGGTCCACGTCCATTTTCTACAGAAAGAGTGTTTCAGAACTGCTCAATCAAAAGTAAGGTTCAACTCTGTTAGTTGAATGCACAGAACAGAAAGAAGTTTCACAGATTGCTTCTGTATAGTTTTTGTTTGAAGATATTCCTTTTTCTACTATGGGCCTCTTAGCGCCATGAATGTCCACTTGCATTTTCTACAGAAAGAGTGTTTCAGAACTGCTCAATCCAAACTAAGGTTCAACTCTGTTAGTTGAATGCACAGAACAGAGAGAAGTTTCACAGATATCTTCTGTGTAGTTTTTATTTGAACCTATTCCTTTTTCCACTATAGGCCTCTTAGCGCCCTGAATGTCCACTTGTATTTTCTACAGAAAGAGTGTTTCAGAACTGCTCAATCAAAACTAAGGTTCAACTCTGTTAGTTGAAAGCACAGAACAGAAAGAAGTTTCACAGATTGCTTCTTTGTAGTTTTTGTTTGAAGATATTCCCTTGTCCACTATAGGCCTCTTAGAGCCATGAATGTCCACTTGCATTTTCTACAGAAAGAGTGTTTCAGAACTGTTCAATCAAAATTAAGGTTCAACTGTGTTAGTTTAAAGAACAGAACCGTAAGAAGTTTCACAGATTGCTTCTGTGTAATTTTTATTTGAAGGTGTTCCTTTTTCCACCATAGGCCTCTTAGCGCCCTGAATGTCCACTTGCATTTTCTACAGAAAGGGTGTTTCAGAACTGCTCAATCAAATGTAAGGTTGAACTCTGTCAGTTGAATGCACAGAACTGTAAGATGTTTCACAGATAGCTTCTTTGTAGTTTTTATTTGAACATATACCTTTCTCAACTATAGGCCTCTTAGCGCCCTGAATGTTCACATGCATTTTCTGCAGAAAGAGTGTTTCATTACTTCTCAATATAAACTAAGGTTCAACTCTGTTAGTTGAATGCACAGAACAGTAAGAAGTTTCACAGATTTCTTCTGTGTAGTTTTTATTTGAACATATTCATTTTTCCGCTATAGGCCTCTTAGCGCCCTGAATGTTCACTTGCATTTTCTACAGAAAGAGTGTTTCAGAACTGCTCAATAATAACTAAGGTTCAACTCTGTTAGTTGAATGCACAGAACAGTAAGAAGTTTCGCAGATTGCTTCTGTGCAGTTTTTATTTGAAAATATTCCTTTTTCCAGTATAGGCCTCTTAGCTCCCTGAATGTCCAATTGCATTTTCTATAGAAAGGGTGTTTCAGAAGTGCTCAATCAAAAGTAAGGTTCAACTCTGTTAGATGAATGCAAAGAACAGAAAGAAGTTTCACAGAATCCTTCTGTGTAGTTTGTATTTGAAAGTATTCCTTTTTCCGCTATAGGCCTCTTAGCGCTCCGAAGGTCCACTTGCATTTTCTACAGAAAGAGTGTTTCAGAACTCCTCAATCAAAAGTAAGGTTCAAGTCCGTTAGTTGAATGCACAGAACAGACAGAAGTTTCACAGATAGATTCTGTGTAGTTTTTATGTGAACTTTTTCTTTTTTCCACTATAGTCCTCTTAGCGCCTTGAATGTCCACTTGTATTTTCTACAGAAAGAGTGTTTCAGAACTGCTCAATCAAAACTGAGGTTCAACTCTGTTAGTTGAATGCACAGAACAGTAAGAAGTTTCACAGATTTCTTCTGTGCAGTTTTTATTTGAAAATATTCCTTTTCCACTATAGGCCGCATAGCGCCCTGAATGTCCAATTGCATTTTCTACAGAAAGAGTGTTTCAGAACTGCTCAATCAAAATTAAGGTTAAACTCTGTTAGTTGAATGCACAGAACAGAAAGAAGTTTCACAGAATGCTTCTGTGTAGTTTGTATTTGAAGGTATTACTTTTTCCGCTATAGGCCTCTTAGCGCTCCGAAGGTCCACTTGCATTTTCTACAGAAAGAGTGTTTCAGAACTTCTCAATCAAAAGTAAGGTTCAACTCCGTTATTTGAATGCACAGAACAGAGAGAAGTTTCACAGATAGCTTCTGTGTAGTTTTTATGTGAACTTTTTCCTTTTTCCACTATAGTCCTCTTAGCGCCCTGAATGTCCACTTGTATTTTCTACAGAAAGAGTGTTTCAGAACTGCTCAATCAAAATTGAGGTTCAACTCTGTTAGTTGAATGCACAGAACAGTAAGAAGTTTCACAGATTTCTTCTGTGCAGTTTTTATTTGAAAATATTCCTTTTCCACTATAGGCCTCTTAGCGCCCTGAATGTCCACTTGCATTTTCTACAGAAAGAGTGTTTCAGAACTGCTCAATCAAAAGTAAAGTTAAACTCTGTTAGTTGAATGCAATGAACAGAAAGAAGTTTCACAGAATGCTTCTGTGTAGTTTTTATTTGAAGATATTACTTTTTCCGCTGTAGGCCTCTTAGCGCTCCGAAGGTCCACGTCCATTTTCTACAGAAAGAGTGTTTCAGAACTGCTCAATCAAAAGTAAGGTTCAACTCTGTTAGTTGAATGCACAGAACAGAAAGAAGTTTCACAGATTGCTTCTGTATAGTTTTTGTTTGAAGATATTCCTTTTTCTACTATGGGCCTCTTAGCGCCATGAATGTCCACTTGCATTTTCTACAGAAAGAGTGTTTCAGAACTGCTCAATCCAAACTAAGGTTCAACTCTGTTAGTTGAATGCACAGAACAGAGAGAAGTTTCACAGATATCTTCTGTGTAGTTTTTATTTGAACCTATTCCTTTTTCCACTATAGGCCTCTTAGCGCCCTGAATGTCCACTTGTATTTTCTACAGAAAGAGTGTTTCAGAACTGCTCAATCAAAACTAAGGTTCAACTCTGTTAGTTGAAAGCACAGAACAGAAAGAAGTTTCACAGATTGCTTCTTTGTAGTTTTTGTTTGAAGATATTCCCTTGTCCACTATAGGCCTCTTAGAGCCATGAATGTCCACTTGCATTTTCTACAGAAAGAGTGTTTCAGAACTGTTCAATCAAAATTAAGGTTCAACTGTGTTAGTTTAAAGAACAGAACCGTAAGAAGTTTCACAGATTGCTTCTGTGTAATTTTTATTTGAAGGTGTTCCTTTTTCCACCATAGGCCTCTTAGCGCCCTGAATGTCCACTTGCATTTTCTACAGAAAGGGTGTTTCAGAACTGCTCAATCAAATGTAAGGTTGAACTCTGTCAGTTGAATGCACAGAACTGTAAGATGTTTCACAGATAGCTTCTTTGTAGTTTTTATTTGAACATATACCTTTCTCAACTATAGGCCTCTTAGCGCCCTGAATGTTCACATGCATTTTCTGCAGAAAGAGTGTTTCATTACTTCTCAATATAAACTAAGGTTCAACTCTGTTAGTTGAATGCACAGAACAGTAAGAAGTTTCACAGATTTCTTCTGTGTAGTTTTTATTTGAACATATTCATTTTTCCGCTATAGGCCTCTTAGCGCCCTGAATGTTCACTTGCATTTTCTACAGAAAGAGTGTTTCAGAACTGCTCAATAATAACTAAGGTTCAACTCTGTTAGTTGAATGCACAGAACAGTAAGAAGTTTCGCAGATTGCTTCTGTGCAGTTTTTATTTGAAAATATTCCTTTTTCCAGTATAGGCCTCTTAGCTCCCTGAATGTCCAATTGCATTTTCTATAGAAAGGGTGTTTCAGAAGTGCTCAATCAAAAGTAAGGTTCAACTCTGTTAGATGAATGCAAAGAACAGAAAGAAGTTTCACAGAATCCTTCTGTGTAGTTTGTATTTGAAAGTATTCCTTTTTCCGCTATAGGCCTCTTAGCGCTCCGAAGGTCCACTTGCATTTTCTACAGAAAGAGTGTTTCAGAACTCCTCAATCAAAAGTAAGGTTCAAGTCCGTTAGTTGAATGCACAGAACAGACAGAAGTTTCACAGATAGATTCTGTGTAGTTTTTATGTGAACTTTTTCTTTTTTCCACTAGAGTCCTCTTAGCGCCTTGAATGTCCACTTGTATTTTCTACAGAAAGAGTGTTTCAGAACTGCTCAATCAAAACTGAGGTTCAACTCTGTTAGTTGAATGCACAGAACAGTAAGAAGTTTCACAGATTTCTTCTGTGCAGTTTTTATTTGAAAATATTCCTTTTCCACTATAGGCCGCATAGCGCCCTGAATGTCCAATTGCATTTTCTACAGAAAGAGTGTTTCAGAACTGCTCAATCAAAATTAAGGTTAAACTCTGTTAGTTGAATGCACAGAACAGAAAGAAGTTTCACAGAATGCTTCTGTGTAGTTTGTATTTGAAGGTATTACTTTTTCCGCTATAGGCCTCTTAGCGCTCCGAAGGTCCACTTGCATTTTCTACAGAAAGAGTGTTTCAGAACTTCTCAATCAAAAGTAAGGTTCAACTCCGTTATTTGAATGCACAGAACAGAGAGAAGTTTCACAGATAGCTTCTGTGTAGTTTTTATGTGAACTTTTTCCTTTTTCCACTATAGTCCTCTTAGCGCCCTGAATGTCCACTTGTATTTTCTACAGAAAGAGTGTTTCAGAACTGCTCAATCAAAATTGAGGTTCAACTCTGTTAGTTGAATGCACAGAACAGTAAGAAGTTTCACAGATTTCTTCTGTGCAGTTTTTATTTGAAAATATTCCT
>NW_022096621.1:0-5753 GCF_006542625.1 Nomascus leucogenys | reverse complement strand
TAACAGAGTTGAAGCTCTTTTGATTGAGCAGTTCTGAACACTCTTTCTGTAGAAACTGTAAGACATTCAGACAGGGCCTGCATAGTGGAAAAAGAAATATCTTCAAATAAAACTACCAGAAGCATCTGTGAAACTTCTTTCTGTTCTGTGCATTCAACTAACAGAGTTGAAGCTTACTTTTGATTGAGCAGTTCTGAAACACTCTTTCTGTAGAAACTGCAAGTGGACATTCGAGCGCTAGGGGCCTAGTGGAAAAATAAAATATCCAAATGAAAACTACACAGAAGCATTCCTGTGAAACTTCTTTCTGTTCTGTCCATTCAACTAACAGAGTAGAAGCTTACTTTTGATTGAGCAGTTCTGAAAACACTCTTTCTGTAGAAACTGCAAGTTGACATCCGAACTCCAAGGGGCCTATAGTGGAAAAAGGGATATCTTCAAATAAAACTACACAGAACATTCTGTGAAACTTCTTTCTGTTCTGTCCATTCAACTAACAAAGGTGAAGCTTACTTTTCATTGAGCAGTTCTGAAACACTCTTTCTGTTGAAACTGCAAGTTTGATTCCGAGCGCTAAGAGGCCTATAAGTGGAAAAAGGGATATCTTCAAATAAAAACTACACAGAAGCATTCTGTGAAACTCTTTCTGTTCTGTGCATTCAACTAACAGAGGTGAAGCTTACTTTTGATTGAGCAGTTCTGAAACACGGTTTCTGTAGAAACTGCAAGTGGACATTTGAGCGCTAAGAGGCCTCTAGTGGAAAAAGGTATATCTCAAATAAAAACTACACAGAAATTCTGTGAAACTTCTTTCTGTTCTGTGCATTCAACTAACAAGTGAAGCTTACTTTTGATTGAGCAGTTCTGAAACACCTTTCTAGAAAGCAAGTGCATTGGCGAGCGCGAAGGGGCCTATAGTGGAAAAAGGATATCTTCAAATAAAACTACACAGAAGCATTCTGTGAAACTTCTTTCTGTTCTGTGCATTCAACTAACAGAGTTGAAGCTTACTTTTGATTGAGCAGTTCTGAAACACTCTTTCTTAGAAACTGCAAGGTTGACATTCCGAGCGCTAAGGGCCTATAGTGGAAAAAGGATATCTTCAAATAAAACTACACAGAAGCATTCTGTGAAACTTCTTTCTGTTCTGTGATTCAACTAAACAGAGGTGAAGCTTACTTTTGATTGAGCAGTTCTGAAACACTTTCTGTAGAAACTGCAAGAGACATTCGGAGCGCTAAGGGGCCTGTAGTGGAAAAAGGCATATCTTTCAAATAAAAACTACACAGAAGCATTCTGTGAACTTCTTTCTGTTCTGCGCATTCAAAACAGAGTTGAAGCTTACTTTTGATTGAGCAGTTCTGAAACACTCTTTCTGTGAAACTGCAAGTTGAGATTCCGAGCGCAAGAGGCCTATAGTGGAAAAAGGTATATCTTCAAAAAAACTCACAGAAGCATTCTGTGAAACATCTTTCTGTTCTGTGCTTCAACTAACAGAGGTGAAGCTTACTTTTGATTGAGCAGTGTGAAACACTTTCTGTAGAAACTGCAAGTGACATTGAGCGCAAGGGGCTATAGTGAAAAAGGGATATCTTCAAATAAAAACTACACAGAAGCATTCTGTGAAACTTCTTTCTGTTCTGTGCATTCAACTAACAGAAGTGAAGCTTACTTTTGATTGAGCAGTTCTGAAACACTCTTTCTGTAGAAACTGCAAGTGACATTCCGAGCGCTAAGGGCCTATAGTGGAAAAGGATATCTTCAAATAAAACTACACAGAAGCATTCTGTGAAACTTCTTTCTGTTTCTCATTCAATAACAGAGTTGAAGCTTACTTTTGATTGAGCAGTTCTGCAACACTCTTCTATAGAAACTGCAAGCTGACATTTCGAGGGTACAGGGCCTATAGTGGAAAAAGTAATATCTTCAAATAAAAACTACACAGAAGCATTCTGTGAAACTTCTTTCTGTTCTGTGCATTCAACTAACGGAGTTGAAGTTTCCTTTTCATTGAGCAGTTCTGAAACACTCTTTCTGTAGAAAGTGCAATTTGATATTCCGAGCGCTATGGGTCCTATAGTGGAAAACGTAATATCTCAAAATAAAAACTACACAGAAGCATTGTGTGAAACTTCTTTCTGTTCTGTGCATTCAACTAACAGACTTGAAGCTTACTTTTGATTGAGCAGTTCTGAAACACTCTTTCTATTGAAACCGCAAGCTGACATTTCGAGGGCTACAGGCCTATAAGTGGAAAAAGGAATATCTTCAAATAAAAACTACAGAGAAGCATTCTGTGAAACTTCTTTCTGTTCTGTGCATTCAACTAACAAAGGTGAAACTTACTTTTCATTGAGCAGTTCTGAAACACTCTTTCTGTAGAAACTGCAAGTTGACATTCCGAGCGCAAAGGGGCCTATAGTGGAAAAAGGGATATCTTCAAATAAAAACTACACAGAAGCATTCTGTGAAACTTCTTTCTGTTCTGTGCATTCAACTAACAGAGTTGAAGCTTCCTTTTCATTGAGCAGTTCTGAAACACTCTTTCTGTAGAAAGTGCAATTTGATATTCCGAGCGCTATGGGTCCTATAGTGGAAAATGAAATATCTCAAAATAAAAACTACACAGAAGCATTCTGTGAAACTTCTTTCTATTCTGTGCATTCAGCTTACAGAGTTGAAGCTTATTTTTGATTGAGCAGTTCTGAAACACTCTTTCTGTAGAAACTGAAAGAGAACATTAAGAGCGCTAAGGGGCCTGCAGTGGAAAAAGGAATATCTTCAAATGAAAACTACACAGAAGCATCCTGTGAAACTTCTTTGTGTTCTGTGTATTCAACTAACAGAGGTGAAGCTTAGTTTTGATTGAGCAGTTCTGAAACACTCTTTCTGTACAAACTGCAAGTGGACATTTGAAGCGCTAAGGGGCCTGCAGTGGAAAAAGAGATATCTTCAAATAAAAACTAAACAGAAGCATTCTGTGAAACTTCTTTCTGTTCGTTCCATTCAACTAACAGAGTTGAAGACTACTTTTGATTGAGCAGGTCTGAAACACACTTTCTGTAGAAACTGCAAGTTGACACTCCGAGCACTAAGGGGCCAATAGTGGAAAAAGGGATATCTTCAAATAAAAACTACACAGAAGCATTCTGTGAAACTTCTTTCTGTTCTGTGCATTCAACTAACAGAGGTGAAGCTTACTTTTGATTGAGCAGTTCTGAAACACGCTTTCTGTAGAAACTGCGAGTGGACATTTGAATCGCTAAGGGGCCTGTAGTGGAAACAGGTATATCTTCAAATAAAAACTACACAGAAGCATTCTGTGAAACTTCTTTCTGTTCTCTTCATTCAAGTAACAGAGTTGAAGCTTACTTTTGATTGAGCAGTTCTGCAACACTCTTTCTATAGAAACTGCAAGCTGACATTTCGAGGGGTACAGGGCCTATAGTGGAAAAAGGAATATCTTCAAATAAAAACTACACAGAAGCATTCTGTGAAACTTCTGTCTGTTCTTTGCATTCAACTAACAGAGTTGAAGCCTCCTTTTGATTGAGCAGTTCTGAAACACTCTTTCTGTAGAAACAGTAAGAGAACATTCAGAGCACTAAAGGGGCCTGCAGTGGAAAAAGAAATATCTTCAAATGAAAACTACACAGGAGCATCCTGTGAAACTTCTTTCTGTTCTGTGCATTCAACTAACAGAAGTGAAGCTTACTTTTGATTGAGCTGGTCTGAAACACACTTTCTGTAGAAACTGCAAGTGGACATTCGGAGCGTTTAGGGTCCTATACTGGAAAAAGTAACATATCCAAATGAAAACTACACAGAAGCATTCTATGAAACTTCTTACAGTTCTGTCCATTCAACTAACATAGTAGAAGCTTACTTTTGATTGAGCAGTTCTGAAACACTCTTTCTGTAGAAACTGCAAGTTGACAATCCGAACTCCAAGGGGCCTATAGTGGAAAAAGGGATATCTTCAAATAAGAACTACACAGAAGCATTCTGTGAAACTTCTTTCTGTTCTGTCCATTCAACTAACAAAGGTGAAGCTTACTTTTCATTGAGCAGTTCTGAAACACTCTTTCTGTTGAAACTGCAAGTTGTGATTCCGAGCGGTAAGAGGCCTATAGTGGAAAAAGGTATATCTTCAAATAAAAACTACACAGAAGCATTCTGTGAAACATCTTTCTGTTCTGTGCTTTCAACTAACAGAGGTGAAGCTTACTTTTGATTGAGCAGTTGTGAAACACGGTTTCTGTAGAAACTGCAAGTGGACATTTGAAGCGCTAAGGGGCCTGTAGTGCAAAAAGGTGTATCTTCAAATAAAAACTACACAGAAGTATTCTGTGAAACTTCTTTCTGTTCTGTGCATTCAACTAACAAAGTGAAGCTTACTTTTGATTGAGCAGTTCTGAAACACTCTTTCTGTAGAAACTGCAAGTTGACATTCCGAGCGCTAAGGGGCCTATAGTGGAAAAAGGGATATCTTCAAATAAAAACTACACAGAAGCATTCTGTGAAACTTCTTTCTGTTCTGTGCATTCAACTAACAGATATGAAGCTTACTTTTGATTGAGGAGTTCTGAAACACTCTTGCTATAGAAACTGCAAGGTGACATTTCGAGGCCTACACGGCCTACAGTGGAGAAAGGAATATCTTCAAATAAAGACTACGCAGAAGCATTCTGTGAAACTTCTTTCTGTTCTGTGAATTCAAGTAACAGAGGTGAAGCTTACCTCTGATTGAGCAGTTCTGAAACATTCTTTCTGTAGAAACTTTAAGAGAACATTCGGAGCGCTAAGGGGCCTGTAGTGGAAAAAGGCATATCTTCAAATAAAAACTACACAGAAGCATTCTGTGAAACTTCTTTCTGTTCTGCGCATTCAACAAACAGAGTTGAAGCTTACTTTTGATTGAGCAGTTCTGAAACACTCTTTCTGTTGAAACTGCAAGTTGAGATTCCGAGCGCTAAGAGGCCTATAGTGGAAAAAGGTATATCTTCAAATAAAAACTACACAGAAGCATTCTGTGAAACATCTTTCTGTTCTGTGCTTTCAACTAACAGAGGTGAAGCTTACTTTTGATTGAGCAGTTGTGAAACACGGTTTCTGTAGAAACTGCAAGTGGACATTTGAAGCGCGAAGGGGCCTGTAGTGCAAAAAGGTGTATCTTCAAATAAAAACTACACAGAAGTATTCTGTGAAACTTCTTTCTGTTCTGTGCATTCAACTAACAAAGTGAAGCTTACTTTTGATTGAGCAGTTCTGAAACACTCTTTCTGTAGAAACTGCAAGTTGACATTCCGAGCGCTAAGGGGCCTATAGTGGAAAAAGGGATATCTTCAAATAAAAACTACAAGAAGCATTCTGTGAAACTTCTTTCTGTTTTCTACATTCAAGTAACAGAGTTGAAGCTACTTTTGATTGAGCAGTTCTGAACACTCTTGCTATAGAAACTGCAAGCTGACATTTCGAGGACAGGGCCTATAGTGGAAAAAGTAATATCTTCAAATAAAAACTACACAGAAGCATTCTGTGAAACTTCTTTCTGTTCTGTGCATTCAACTAACGGAGTTGAAGTTTCCTTTTCATTGAGCAGTTCTGAAACACTCTTTCTGTAGAAAGTGCAATTTGATATTCCGAGCGCTATGGGTCCTATAGTGGAAAACGTAATATCTCAAAATAAAAACTACACAGAAGCATTGTGTGAAACTTCTTTCTGTTCTGTGCATTCAACTAACAGACTTGAA
>NW_022096620.1:0-20381 GCF_006542625.1 Nomascus leucogenys | reverse complement strand
TTTCTGTAGAAATGCAAGTGGACCTTCGGAGCGCTAAGAGGCCTACAGCGGAAAAAGTAATACCTTCAAATACAAACTTCACAGAAGCATTCTGTGAAATTTCTTTCTGTTCTTTGCATTCATCTAACAGAGTTGAACCTTACTTTTGATTGAGCACTTCTGAAACACCCTTTCTATAGAAAATGCAATTGGACATTCAGGGAGCTAAGAGGCCTATAGTGGAAAAAGGAATATTTTCAAATAAAAACTGCACAGAAGCAATCTGCGAAACTTCTTACTGTTCTGTTCATTCAACTAACATAGTTGAACGGTAGTTTTTATTGAGCAGTTCTGAAACACTCTTTCTGTAGAAAATGCAAGTGGACATTCAGGGCGCTGAGAGGCCTATAGTGGGAAAAGGAATATCTTCAAATAAAAACCACACAGAAGCAATCTGTGAAACTTCTTACTGTTCTGTGCATTCAACTAACCGAGTTGAACCTTAGTTATTATTGAGCAGTTCTGAAACACTCTTTCTGTAGAAAATGCAAGTGAACATTCAGGGCGCTAAGAGTCCTATAGCGGAAAAATGAATATGTTCAAATAAAAACTACACAGAAGCAATCTGTGAAACTTTTTACTGTTCTGTGCATTCAACTAACAGAGTTGAACCTTAGTTTATATTGAGCAGTTATGAAACACTCTTTCTGCAGAAAATGCAAGTGAACATTCAGGGCGCTAAGAGGCCTATAGTTGAAAAAGGTATATGTTCAAATAAAAACTACAAAGAAGCTATCTGTGAAACTTCTTACAGTTCTGTGCATTCAACTAACAGAGTTCAACCTTACTTTTGATTGAGCAGTTCTGAAACACCCTTTCTGTAGAAAATGCAAGTGGACATTCAGGGCGCTAAGAGGCCTATGGTGGAAAAAGGAATACCTTCAAATAAAAACTACACAGAAGCAATCTGTGAAACTTCTTACGGTTCTGTTCTTTAAACTAACACAGTTGAACCTTAATTTTGATTGAACAGTTCTGAAACACTCTTTCTGTAGAAAATGCAAGTGGACCTTCGGAGCGCTAAGAGGCCTATAGCGGAAAAAGTAATACCTTCAAATAAAAACTACACAGAAGCATTCTGTGAAACTTCTTTCTGTTCTGTGCTTTCAACTAACAGAGTTTAACCTTACTTTTGATTGAGCAGTTCTGAAACCCTCTTTCTGTAGAAAATGCAATTGGACATTCAGGGCGCTAAGAGGCCTATAGTGGAAAAGGAATATTTTCAAATAAAAACTGCACAGAAGAAATCTGTGAAACTTCTTACTGTTCTGTGCATTCAGCTAACAGAGTTGAACCTCAGTTTTGATTGAGCAGTTCTGAAACCCTCTTTCTGTAGAAAATACAAGTGGACATTCAGGGCGCTAAGAGTACTATAGTGGAAAAAGGAAAAAGTTCACATAAAAACTACACAGAAGCTATCTGTGAAACTTCTCTCTGTTCTGTGCATTCAACTAACGGATTTGAACCTTACTTTTGATTGAGAAGTTCTGAAACACTCTTTCTGTAGAAAATGCAAGTGGACCTTCGGAGCGCTAAGAGGCCTACAGCGGAAAAAGTAATACCTTCAAATACAAACTTCACAGAAGCATTCTGTGAAATTTCTTTCTGTTCTTTGCATTCATCTAACAGAGTTGAACCTTACTTTTGATTGAGCACTTCTGAAACACCCTTTCTATAGAAAATGCAATTGGACATTCAGGGAGCTAAGAGGCCTATAGTGGAAAAAGGAATATTTTCAAATAAAAACTGCACAGAAGCAACTGCGAAACTTCTTACTGTTCTGTTCATTCAACTAACATAGTTGAACGGTAGTTTTTATTGAGCAGTTCTGAAACACTCTTTCTGTAGAAAATGCAAGTGGACATTCAGGGCGCTGAGAGGCCTATAGTGGGAAAAGGAATATCTTCAAATAAAAACCACACAGAAGCAATCTGTGAAACTTCTTACTGTTCTGTGCATTCAACTAACCGAGTTGAACCTTAGTTATTATTGAGCAGTTCTGAAACACTCTTTCTGTAGAAAATGCAAGTGAACATTCAGGGCGCTAAGAGTCCTATAGCGGAAAAATGAATATGTTCAAATAAAAACTACACAGAAGCAATCTGTGAAACTTTTTACTGTTCTGTGCATTCAACTAACAGAGTTGAACCTTAGTTTATATTGAGCAGTTATGAAACACTCTTTCTGCAGAAAATGCAAGTGAACATTCAGGGCGCTAAGAGGCCTATAGTTGAAAAAGGTATATGTTCAAATAAAAACTACAAAGAAGCTATCTGTGAAACTTCTTACAGTTCTGTGCATTCAACTAACAGAGTTCAACCTTACTTTTGATTGAGCAGTTCTGAAACACCCTTTCTGTAGAAAATGCAAGTGGACATTCAGGGCGCTAAGAGGCCTATGGTGGAAAAAGGAATACCTTCAAATAAAAACTACACAGAAGCAATCTGTGAAACTTCTTACGGTTCTGTTCTTTAAACTAACACAGTTGAACCTTAATTTTGATTGAACAGTTCTGAAACACTCTTTCTGTAGAAAATGCAAGTGGACCTTCGGAGCGCTAAGAGGCCTATAGCGGAAAAAGTAATACCTTCAAATAAAAACTACACAGAAGCATTCTGTGAAACTTCTTTCTGTTCTGTGCTTTCAACTAACAGAGTTTAACCTTACTTTTGATTGAGCAGTTCTGAAACCCTCTTTCTGTAGAAAATGCAATTGGACATTCAGGGCGCTAAGAGGCCTATAGTGGAAAAGGAATATTTTCAAATAAAAACTGCACAGAAGAAATCTGTGAAACTTCTTACTGTTCTGTGCATTCAGCTAACAGAGTTGAACCTCAGTTTTGATTGAGCAGTTCTGAAACCCTCTTTCTGTAGAAAATACAAGTGGACATTCAGGGCGCTAAGAGTACTATAGTGGAAAAAGGAAAAAGTTCACATAAAAACTACACAGAAGCTATCTGTGAAACTTCTCTCTGTTCTGTGCATTCAACTAACGGATTTGAACCTTACTTTTGATTGAGAAGTTCTGAAACACTCTTTCTGTAGAAAATGCAAGTGGACCTTCGGAGCGCTAAGAGGCCTACAGCGGAAAAAGTAATACCTTCAAATACAAACTTCACAGAAGCATTCTGTGAAATTTCTTTCTGTTCTTTGCATTCATCTAACAGAGTTGAACCTTACTTTTGATTGAGCACTTCTGAAACACCCTTTCTATAGAAAATGCAATTGGACATTCAGGGAGCTAAGAGGCCTATAGTGGAAAAAGGAATATTTTCAAATAAAAACTGCACAGAAGCAATCTGCGAAACTTCTTACTGTTCTGTTCATTCAACTAACATAGTTGAACGGTAGTTTTTATTGAGCAGTTCTGAAACACTCTTTCTGTAGAAAATGCAAGTGGACATTCAGGGCGCTGAGAGGCCTATAGTGGGAAAAGGAATATCTTCAAATAAAAACCACACAGAAGCAATCTGTGAAACTTCTTACTGTTCTGTGCATTCAACTAACCGAGTTGAACCTTAGTTATTATTGAGCAGTTCTGAAACACTCTTTCTGTAGAAAATGCAAGTGAACATTCAGGGCGCTAAGAGTCCTATAGCGGAAAAATGAATATGTTCAAATAAAAACTACACAGAAGCAATCTGTGAAACTTTTTACTGTTCTGTGCATTCAACTAACAGAGTTGAACCTTAGTTTATATTGAGCAGTTATGAAACACTCTTTCTGCAGAAAATGCAAGTGAACATTCAGGGCGCTAAGAGGCCTATAGTTGAAAAAGGTATATGTTCAAATAAAAACTACAAAGAAGCTATCTGTGAAACTTCTTACAGTTCTGTGCATTCAACTAACAGAGTTCAACCTTACTTTTGATTGAGCAGTTCTGAAACACCCTTTCTGTAGAAAATGCAAGTGGACATTCAGGGCGCTAAGAGGCCTATGGTGGAAAAAGGAATACCTTCAAATAAAAACTACACAGAAGCAATCTGTGAAACTTCTTACGGTTCTGTTCTTTAAACTAACACAGTTGAACCTTAATTTTGATTGAACAGTTCTGAAACACTCTTTCTGTAGAAAATGCAAGTGGACCTTCGGAGCGCTAAGAGGCCTATAGCGGAAAAAGTAATACCTTCAAATAAAAACTACACAGAAGCATTCTGTGAAACTTCTTTCTGTTCTGTGCTTTCAACTAACAGAGTTTAACCTTACTTTTGATTGAGCAGTTCTGAAACCCTCTTTCTGTAGAAAATGCAATTGGACATTCAGGGCGCTAAGAGGCCTATAGTGGAAAAGGAATATTTTCAAATAAAAACTGCACAGAAGAAATCTGTGAAACTTCTTACTGTTCTGTGCATTCAGCTAACAGAGTTGAACCTCAGTTTTGATTGAGCAGTTCTGAAACCCTCTTTCTGTAGAAAATACAAGTGGACATTCAGGGCGCTAAGAGTACTATAGTGGAAAAAGGAAAAAGTTCACATAAAAACTACACAGAAGCTATCTGTGAAACTTCTCTCTGTTCTGTGCATTCAACTAACGGATTTGAACCTTACTTTTGATTGAGAAGTTCTGAAACACTCTTTCTGTAGAAAATGCAAGTGGACCTTCGGAGCGCTAAGAGGCCTACAGCGGAAAAAGTAATACCTTCAAATACAAACTTCACAGAAGCATTCTGTGAAATTTCTTTCTGTTCTTTGCATTCATCTAACAGAGTTGAACCTTACTTTTGATTGAGCACTTCTGAAACACCCTTTCTATAGAAAATGCAATTGGACATTCAGGGAGCTAAGAGGCCTATAGTGGAAAAAGGAATATTTTCAAATAAAAACTGCACAGAAGCAATCTGCGAAACTTCTTACTGTTCTGTTCATTCAACTAACATAGTTGAACGGTAGTTTTTATTGAGCAGTTCTGAAACACTCTTTCTGTAGAAAATGCAAGTGGACATTCAGGGCGCTGAGAGGCCTATAGTGGGAAAAGGAATATCTTCAAATAAAAACCACACAGAAGCAATCTGTGAAACTTCTTACTGTTCTGTGCATTCAACTAACCGAGTTGAACCTTAGTTATTATTGAGCAGTTCTGAAACACTCTTTCTGTAGAAAATGCAAGTGAACATTCAGGGCGCTAAGAGTCCTATAGCGGAAAAATGAATATGTTCAAATAAAAACTACACAGAAGCAATCTGTGAAACTTTTTACTGTTCTGTGCATTCAACTAACAGAGTTGAACCTTAGTTTATATTGAGCAGTTATGAAACACTCTTTCTGCAGAAAATGCAAGTGAACATTCAGGGCGCTAAGAGGCCTATAGTTGAAAAAGGTATATGTTCAAATAAAAACTACAAAGAAGCTATCTGTGAAACTTCTTACAGTTCTGTGCATTCAACTAACAGAGTTCAACCTTACTTTTGATTGAGCAGTTCTGAAACACCCTTTCTGTAGAAAATGCAAGTGGACATTCAGGGCGCTAAGAGGCCTATGGTGGAAAAAGGAATACCTTCAAATAAAAACTACACAGAAGCAATCTGTGAAACTTCTTACGGTTCTGTTCTTTAAACTAACACAGTTGAACCTTAATTTTGATTGAACAGTTCTGAAACACTCTTTCTGTAGAAAATGCAAGTGGACCTTCGGAGCGCTAAGAGGCCTATAGCGGAAAAAGTAATACCTTCAAATAAAAACTACACAGAAGCATTCTGTGAAACTTCTTTCTGTTCTGTGCTTTCAACTAACAGAGTTTAACCTTACTTTTGATTGAGCAGTTCTGAAACCCTCTTTCTGTAGAAAATGCAATTGGACATTCAGGGCGCTAAGAGGCCTATAGTGGAAAAGGAATATTTTCAAATAAAAACTGCACAGAAGAAATCTGTGAAACTTCTTACTGTTCTGTGCATTCAGCTAACAGAGTTGAACCTCAGTTTTGATTGAGCAGTTCTGAAACCCTCTTTCTGTAGAAAATACAAGTGGACATTCAGGGCGCTAAGAGTACTATAGTGGAAAAAGGAAAAAGTTCACATAAAAACTACACAGAAGCTATCTGTGAAACTTCTCTCTGTTCTGTGCATTCAACTAACGGATTTGAACCTTACTTTTGATTGAGAAGTTCTGAAACACTCTTTCTGTAGAAAATGCAAGTGGACCTTCGGAGCGCTAAGAGGCCTACAGCGGAAAAAGTAATACCTTCAAATACAAACTTCACAGAAGCATTCTGTGAAATTTCTTTCTGTTCTTTGCATTCATCTAACAGAGTTGAACCTTACTTTTGATTGAGCACTTCTGAAACACCCTTTCTATAGAAAATGCAATTGGACATTCAGGGAGCTAAGAGGCCTATAGTGGAAAAAGGAATATTTTCAAATAAAAACTGCACAGAAGCAATCTGCGAAACTTCTTACTGTTCTGTTCATTCAACTAACATAGTTGAACGGTAGTTTTTATTGAGCAGTTCTGAAACACTCTTTCTGTAGAAAATGCAAGTGGACATTCAGGGCGCTGAGAGGCCTATAGTGGGAAAAGGAATATCTTCAAATAAAAACCACACAGAAGCAATCTGTGAAACTTCTTACTGTTCTGTGCATTCAACTAACCGAGTTGAACCTTAGTTATTATTGAGCAGTTCTGAAACACTCTTTCTGTAGAAAATGCAAGTGAACATTCAGGGCGCTAAGAGTCCTATAGCGGAAAAATGAATATGTTCAAATAAAAACTACACAGAAGCAATCTGTGAAACTTCTTTCTGTTCTGTGCTTTCAACTAACAGAGTTGAACCTTACTTTTATTGAGCAGTTTGAAACATTTCTGAGAAAATGCAAGTGACTTCGGGCGCTAAGAGGCTATAGCGGAAAAAGAATGTTTCAAATAAAAACTACAAGAAGCATCTGTGAAACTTTTTCTGTGCATTAACTAAGAGTTAACCTTATTTTTGAAGTTCTGAAACACTTTCTAGAATGCAATGACATGCAGGCGAAAGGCTATGAAAAGGAATATTCAAATAAAACTGCACAGAAGAATCTGTGAAACTTCTTACTGTTCTGTGCATTCAACTAACAGTTGAACGTTAGTTTATTGAGCAGTTTGAAACATCTTTCTGCAGAAAATGCAAGTGACATTCAGGGCGCTAAGAGCCTATATGAAAAAGTATATTCAAATAAAAACTACAAGAAGCTATCTGTGAAACTTCTTACAGTTCTGTGCATTCAACTAACAGAGTTCAACTTACTTTTGATTGAGCAGTTCTGAAACACCCTTTCTGTAGAAAATGCAAGTGGACTTCAGGGCGCTAAGAGGCCTATGGTGAAAAAGGAATACCTTCAAATAAAAACTACACAGAAGCAATCTGTGAAACTTCTTACGTTCTGTTCTTTAACTAACAAGTTGAACCTTATTTTGATTGACAGTTCTGAAACACTCTTTCTGTAGAAAATGCAAGTGGACATTCAGGCGCTAAGAGCCATAGCAGAAAAAGGAATATCTTCAAGCAAAAACTACACAGAAGCAATCTGTGAAACTTCTTCTGTTCTGTGCATTCAACTAAAAGAGTTGAACCTTACTTTCGATTGAGCAGTTCTGAAACACTCTTTCTGTAGAAAATGCAAGTGGACCTTCGGAGCGCTAAGAGGCCTATAGCGGAAAAAGAATACTTCAAATAAAAACTACACAGAAGCATTCTGTGAAACTCCTTCCTGTTCTGTGTATTCAACTAACAGATTTGAACCTTCCTTTTGATTGAGCGGTCCTGAAACAATCTTTCTGTAGAAAATGCAAGTGGACATTCAGAGCGCTAAGAGGCCTATAGCGGAAAGAGTAATATCTTCAAATAAAAACTACACAGAAGCATTCTGTGAAACTTCTTCTGTTCTGTGCATTCAACTAACAGAGTTTAACCTTACTTTTGATTGAGCAGTTCTGAAAACTCTTTCTGTAGAAAATGCAATTGGACATTCAGGGCGCTAAGAGGCCTATAGTGGAAAAGGAATATTTTCAAATAAAAACTGCACAGAAGAAATCTGTGAAACTTCTTACTGTTCTGTGCATTCAACTAACAGAGTTGAACCTCAGTTTTGATTGAGCAGTTCTGAAACTCTCTTTCTGTAGAAAATACAAGTTTATATTCAGGGCGCTAAGAGGACTATAGTGGAAAAAGGAAAAAGTTCACATAAAAACTACACAGAAGCTATCTGTGAAACTTTTCTCTGTTCTGTGCATTCAGCTAACGGAGTTGAACCTTACTTTTGATTGAGAAGTTCTGAAACACTCTTTCTGTAGAAAATGCAAGTGGACTTCGGAGCCTAAGAGGCCTATAGCGGAAAAAGTAATACCTTCAAATACAAACTACACAGAAGCATTCTGTGAAACTTCTTTCTGTTCTTTGCATTCATCTACAGAGTTGAACTTACTTTTGATTGAGCACTTCTGAAACACCCTTTCTATAGAAAATGCAATTGGACATTCAGGGAGCTAAGAGGCCTATAGTGGAAAAAGGAATATTTTCCAATAAAAACTGCACAGAAGCAATCTGCGAAACTTCTTACTGTTGTGTGCATTCAATTAACAGAGTTGAACCTTAGTTATTATTGAGCAGTTCTGAAAACTCTTTCTGTAGAAAATGCAATTGAACATTCAGGACGCTAAGAAGCCTATAGCGGAAAAATGAATATGTTCAAATAAAAACTACACAGAAGCAATCTGTGAAACTTCTTTCTGTTCTGTGCATTTAACTAACAGAGTTGAACCTTACTTTCGATTGAGCAGTTCTGAAACATCTTTCTGTAGAAAATGAAGTGGACTTCTGAGCGCTAAGAGGCCTATAGCGAAAAAGAAATATCTTTAAATAAAAACTACAAAGAAGCATTCTGTGAAACTTCTTCCTGTTCTGTGCATTCAACTAACAGAGTTGAACCTTACTTTTGATTGAGCAGTTCTGAAACACTCTTTCTGTAGAAAATGCAATTGGACATTCAGGGCGCTAAGTGGACTATAGTGGAAAAAGGAAAAAGTTCACATAAAAATTACACAGAAGCTGTCTGTGAAACTTCTCTCTGTTCTGTGCATTCAAGTAACGGAGTTGAACCTTACTTTTGATTGAGAAGTTCTGAAACACTCTTTCTGTAGAAAATGCAAGTGGAACTTCGGAGCGCTAAGAGGCCTATAGCGGAAAAATAACACCTTCAAATACAAAATATACAGAAGAATTCTGTGAGACTTCTTTCTGTTCTTTGCATTCGTGTAACAGAATTGAACCTTACTTTTGATTGAGCACTTCTGAAACACCCTTTCTATAGAAAATGCAATTGGAAATTCAGGGAGTTAAGAGGCCTATAGTGGAAAAAGGAATATTTTGCAAAAAAAACTGCACAGAAGCAATCTGCGAAACTTCTTACTTTTCTGTGCATTCCACTAACAGTGTTGAACCTTAGTGATTATTGAGCAGTTCTGAAAAACTCTTTCTGTAGAAAATGCAAGTGAACATTCAGGGCGCTAAGAGGCCTATAGCGGAAAAATGAATATGTTCAAGTAAAAACTACACAGAAGCAATCTGTGAAACTTCTTACTGTTCTGTGCATTCAACTAACAGCGTTGAACCTTAGTTTATATTGAGCAGTTATGAAACACTCTTTCTGCAGAAAATGCAAGTGAACATTCAGGGCGCTAAGAGGCCTATAGTTGAAAAAGGTATATGTTCAAATAAAAACTACAAAGAAGCTATCTGTGAAACTTATTACACTTCTGTGCATTCAACTAACAGAGTTCAACCTTACTTTTGATTGAGCAGTTCTGAAACACCCTTTCTGTAGAAAATGAAGTGGACATTCAGGGCGCTAAGAGGCCTATGGTGGAAAAAGTAATACCTTCAAATAAAAACTACACAGAAGCAATCTGTGAAACATCTTACGGATCTGTTCTTTAAACTACACAGTTGAACCTTAATTTTGATTGAACAGTTCTGAAACACTCTTTCTGTAGAAAATGCAAGTGGACATTCATGGCGCTAAGAGGCCTATAGTGGAAAAGGAATATCTTCAAACAAAAACTACAAGAAGCAATCTGTGAAACTTCTTTCTGTTCTGTGCATTCAACTAACAGCGTTGAACCTTAGTTTTGATTGAGCAGTTCTGAAACACCCTTTCTGTAGCAAATAAATTGGACATTCAGGGAGATAAGAGGCCTATATTGGAAAAAGGAATAAGTTCAAATAATACTACACAGAAGATATCTGTAAAACTACTCTCTGTTCTGTGCATTCAACTAACAGAGTTGAACCTTAGATTTTGATTGAGCATTCTGAAACCCTCTTTCTGCAGAAAATGCATGTGCACATTCATGGCGCTAAGAGCTAGTAGAAAAAGGAATATCTTCACAAAAAACTACACAGAAGCAATCTGTGAAACTTCTTCCTGTTCTATGCATTCAACTAACAGAGTTGAACCTTACTTTTGATTGAGCAGTTCTGAAACACTCTATCTGTAGAAAATGCAAGCTGACCTTCGGAGCGCTAAGAGGCCTATAGCGGAAAAAGTAATATCTTCAAATAAAAACTACACAGAAGCATTCTGTGAAACTTATTTCTGTTCTGTGCATTCACTAACAGATTTAACCTTACTTTTGATTGAGCAGTTCTAAACACTCTTTCTGTAGAAAATGCAATTGGACATTCAGGGCGTAAGGGCCTATAGTGGAAAAGGAATATTTTCAAATAAAAACTGCACAGAAGAATCTGTGAAACTTCCTACTGTTCTGTGCATTCAACTAACAGCGTTGAACCTCAGTTTTGATTGAGCAGTTCTGAAACACTCTTCTGTAGAAAATGCAAGTAGACATTCAGGGCGCTAGAGGACTATAGTGGGAAAAGGAAAAGTTCACATAAAAATTACACAGAAGCTATCTGTGAAACTTCTCTCTGTTCTTGCATTCAACTAACAGATTGAACCTTACTTTGATGAGCAGTTCTGAAACACTCTTTCTGTAGAAAATGCAACTGACATTCAGGGCGCAAGAGGCCTATAGCGGAAAAATGAATATGTTCAAATAAAAACTACACAGAAGCAATCTGTGAAACTTCTTACTGTTCTGTGCATTCAACTAACAGAGTTGAACCTTAGTTTATATTGTGCAGTTATGAAACAATCTTTCTGCAGAAAATGCAAGTGAACATTCAGGGCGCTTAGAGGAGTATAGTTGAAAAAGGTATATGTTCAAATAAAAACTACAAAGAAGCAATCTGTGACACTTATTACAGTTCTGTGCATTCAACTAACAGAGTTCAACTTTACTTTTGATTGAGCAGTTCTGAAACACCCTTTCTGTAGAAAATGCAAGTGGACATTCAGGGCGCTAAGAGGCCTATGGTGGAAAAAGGAATACCTTCAAATAAAAACTACAGAGAAGCAATCTGTGAAACTTCTTACGGTTCTGTGCATTCAACTAACATAGTTGAACCTTACTTTTGATTGAGCAGTTCTGGAACACTCTTTCTGTAGAAAATGCAAGTGGACATTATGAGAGCTAAGAGGCCTATAGCGGAAAAAGAAATATCTTCCAATAAAAACTACACAGAAGCATTCTTTGAAACTTCTTTCAGTTCAGTGCATTCAACTAACAGAGTTTAACCTTACTTTTGATTGAGCAGTTCTGAAACTCTCTTTCTGTAGAAAATGCAATTGGACATTCAGGGCGCTAAGAGGCCTATAGTAGAAAAGGAATGTTTTCAAATAAAAACTGCACAGAAGAAATCTGTGAAACTTGTTACTGTTCTGTGCATTCAACTAACAGAGTTGAACTTCAGTTTTGATTGAGCAGTTCTGAAACACTCTTTCTGTAGAAAATACAAGTGGACATTCAGGGCTCTAAGAGGACTATAGTGAAAAAGGAAAAAGTTCACATAAAAACTACACAGAAGCTATCTGTGAAACTTCTCTCTGTTCTGTGCATTCAAATAACGGATTTGAACCTTACTTTTGATTGAGCAGTTCTGAAACACTCTTTCTGTAGAAAATGCAAGTGGACCTTCAGAGCGCTAAGAGGCCTATAGCGGAAAAAGTAATACCTTCAAATACAAACTACACGGAAGCATTCTGTGAAACTTCTTTCTGTTCTTTGCATTCATCTAACAGAGTTGAACTTTACTTTTGATTGAGCACTTCTGAAACACCCTTTCTATAGAAAATGCAATTGGACTTTCACGGAGCTAAGAGGCCTATAGTGGAAAAAGGAATATTTTCAAATAAAAACCGCACAGAAGCAATCTGCGAAACTACTTTCTGTTCTGTGCATTCAACTAACATACTTGAACGGTAGTTTTTATTGGGCAGTTCAGAAACACCCTTTCTGTAGAAAATGCAAGTGGACATTCAGGGCGCTGAGAGGCCTATAGTGTTAAAAGGAATATCTTCTAATGAAAACCACACAGAAGCAATTTGTGAAACTTCTTACGGTTCTGTTCTTTAACCTAACACAGTTGAACAGTAATTTTGATTGAACTGTTTTGAAACACACTTTTTGTAGAAAATGCAAGTGGACATTCATGGCGTTAAGAGGCCTATAGTGGAAAAGGGAATATCTTCAAACAAAAACTAAAAAGAAGCAATCTGTTAAACGTCTTTCTGTTCTGTGCATTCAAGTAAAATGGTTGGACCTTAGTTTTGATTGAGCATTTCTGAAACACTCTTTCTGTAGAAAATGCAAGTGAACATTCAGGGCGCTAAGAGGCCTATAGCGGAAAAATGAATATGTTCAAATAAAAACTACACAGAAGTTATCTGTGAAACTTCTCTCTGTTCTGTGAATTCAACTAACAGAGTTGAACCTTAGTTTTCATTAAGAAGTTTTGAAACACTCTTTCTATAGAAAATGCAAGTGGACCTTCGGAGCTCTAAGAGGCCTATAGCATAAAAAGTAATACCTTAAAATACAAACTACACAGAAGCATTCTGTGAAACTTCTTACGGTTCTGTTCTTTAAACTAACACAGTTGAACGTTAATTTTGATTGAACAGTTCTGAAACACTCTTTCTGTAGAAAATGCAAGTGGACATTCATGGCGCTAAGAGGCCTATAGTGGAAAAGGGAATATCTTCAAACAAGAACTTCAAAGAATCAATCTGTGAAACTTCTTTCTGTTCTGTGCATTCAACTAACAGAGTTGAACCTTAGTTTTGATTCAGCAGTTCTGAAACACTCTTTCTGTAGAAAATACAAGTGGACATTTAGGGCGCTAAGAGGCCTATAGTGGAAAAAGGAATAAGTTCAAATAAAAACTACACAGAAAATATCCGTGAAACTTCTCTCTGTTCTGTGCATTCAAGTAACAGAGTTGAACCTTAGTTTTTATTGAGCAGTTCTGAAACACTGTTTCTGTAGAAAATGCAAGTGGACATTCATGGCGCTAAGAGGCCCATAGTAGAAAAAGGAATAACTTCAAACAAAAACTACACAGAAGCAATCTGTGAAACTTCTTTCTGTTCTGTGCATTCAACTAACGGAGTTGAACCTTACTTTTGATTGAGAAGTTCTGAAACCCTCTTTCTGTAGAAAATGCAAGTGGACCTTTTGAGCACTAAGAGGTATATAGCGGAAAAAGTAATACCTTCAAATACAAACTACACGGAAGCCTTCTGTGAAAATTCTTTCTGTTCTTTGCATTCATTTAACAGAGTTGAACCTTACTTTTGATTGAGCACTTCTGAAACACCCTTTCTATAGAAAATGCAATTGGACTTTCACGGAGCTAAGAGGCCTATAGTGGAAAAAGGAATATTTTCAAATAAAAAATGCACAGAAGCAATCTGCGAAACTTCTTACTGTTCTGTGCATTCAACTAACATAGTTGAACGGTAGTTTTTATTGAGCAGTTCTGAAACACTCTTTCTGTAGAAAATGCAAGTGGACATTCAGGGCGCTGAGAGGCCTATAGTGGGAAAAGGAATATCTTCAAATAAAAACCACACAGAAGCAATCTGTGAAACTTCTTACTGTTCTGTGCATTCAACTAACCGAGTTGAACCTTAGTTATTATTGAGCAGTTCTGAAACACTCTTTCTGTAGAAAATGCAAGTGAACAATCAGGGCGCTAAGAGTCCTATAGCGGAAAAATGAATATGTTCAAATAAAAACTACACAGAAGCAATCTGTGAAACTTTTTACTGTTCTGTGCATTCAACCAACAGAGTTGAACCTTAGTTTATATTGAGCAGTTATGAAACACTCTTTCTGCAGAAAATGCAAGTGAACATTCAGGGCGCTAAGAGGCCTATAGTTGAAAAAGGTATATGTTCAAATAAAAACTACAAAGAAGCTATCTGTGAAACTTCTTACAGTTCTGTGCATTCAACTAACAGAGTTCAACCTTACTTTTGATTGAGCAGTTCTGAAACACCCTTTCTGTAGAAAATGCAATTGGACATTCAGGGCGCTAAGAGGCCTATGGTGAAAAAATTAATACCTTCAAATAAAAACTACACAGAATGCAATCTGTGAAACTTCTTACGGTTCTGTTCTTTAAACTAACAGAGTTGAACCTTAGTTATTATTGAGCAGTTCTGAAACACTCTTTCTGTAGAAAATGCAAATGAACATTCAGGAGGCTAAGAAGCCTATAGGGAAAAATGAATATGTTCAAATAAAAACTACACAGAAGCAATCTGTGAAACTTCTTTCTGTTCTGTGCATTCAACTAACAGAGTTGAACCTTACTTTAGATTGAGCAGTTCTGAAACACTCTTTCTGTAGAAAATGCAAGTGGACTTTCTGAGCGCTAAGAGGCCTATAGCGAAAAAAGTAATATCTTTAAATAAAAACTACACAGAAGCATTCTGTGAAACTTCTTCCTGTTCTGTGCATTCAACTAACAGAGTTGAACCTTACTTTTGATTGAGCAGTTCTGCAACACTCTTTCTGTAGAAAATGCAAGTGGACCTTTGGAGCGCTAAGAGGCCTATAGCGGAAAAAGGAATATCTTCAAATAAAAACTACACAGAAGCAATCTGTGAAACTTCTTTCTGTTCTGTGCATTCTACTAACAGAGTTTAAACTTAGTTTTGATTGAGCAGTTCTGAAACACTCTTTCTGTAGAAAATGCAATTGGACATTCAGGGCGCTAAGAAGACTATAGTGGAAAAAGGAAAAAGTTCACATAAAAATTACACAGAAGCTGTCTGTGAAAATTCTCTCTGTTCTGTGCATTCAAGTAACGGAGTTGAAACTTACTTTTGATTGAGATGTTCTGAAACACTCTTTCTGTAGAAAATGCAAGTGGACCTTCGGAGCGCTAAGAGGCCTATAGCGGAAAAAGTAATACCTTCAAATACAAACTACACAGAAGCATTCTTTGAGACTTCTTTCTGTTCTTTGCATTCGTCTAACAGAATTGAACCTTACTTTTGATTGAGCACTTCTGAAACACCCTTTCTATAGAAAATGCAATTGGACATTCAGGGATCTAAGAGGCCTATAGTGGAAAAAGGAATATTTTGCAACAAAAACTGCACAGAAACAATCTGCAAAACTTCTTACTTTTCTGTGCATTCAACTAACAGAGTTGAACCTTACTTTTGATGGAGCAGTTCTGAAACACTCTGTCTGTAGAAAATGCAAGTGGACCTTCGGAGCACTAAGATGCCTATAGCGGAAAAAGTAATATCTTCAAATAAAAACTACACAGAAGCATTCTCTGAATCTTCTTTCTGTTCTGTGCATTCAACTAACAGAGTTTAACCTTACTTTTGATCGAGCAGTTCTGAAACACTCTTTCTGTAGAAAATGCAATTGGATATTCAGGGCTTTAAGAGGACTATAGTGGAAAATGAATATTTTCAAATAAAAACTGCACAGAAGAAATCTGTGAAACTTCTTACTGTTCTTTGCATTCAACTAACAGAGTTGAACCTTAGTTATTATTGAGCAGTTCTGAAACACTCTTTCTGTAGAAAATGCAAGTGAACATTCAGGGCGCTAAGAGTCCTATAGCGGAAAAATGAATATGTTCAAATAAAAACTACACAGAAGCAATCTGTGAAACTTCTTACTGTTCTGTGCATTCAACTAACAGATTTGAACCTCACTTTTGATTGAGCAGTTCTGAAACACTCTTTCTGTAGAAAATACAAGTGGACATTCAGGGCGCTAAGAGGACTATTGTGGAATAAGGAAAAAGTTCACATAAAAACTACACAGAATCTATCTGTGAAACTTCTCTCTGTTCTGTGCATTCAACTAACGGAGTTGAACCTTACTTTTGATTGAGAAGTTCTGAAACCCTCTTTCAGTAGAAAATGCAAGTGGACCTTCGGAGCGCTAAGAGGCCTATAGCGGAAAAAGTAATACCTTCAAATACAAATTACACAGAGGCATTCTGTGAAACTTCTTTCTGTTCTTTGCATTCATCTAACAGAGTTGAACCTTACTTTTGATTGAGCACTTCTGAAACACCCTTTCTATAGAAAATGCAAGTGAACATTCAGGGCGCTAAGAGTCCTATAGCGGAAAAATGAATATGTTGAAATAAAAACTACACCGAAGCAATGTGTGAAACTTCTTACTGTTCTGTGCATTCAACTAACAGAGGTGAACCTTAGTATATATTGAGCAGTTATGAAACACTCTTTCTGCAGAAAATGCAAGTGAACATTCAGGGCGCTAAGAGGCCTATAGTTGAAAAAGGTATATGTTCAAATAAAAACTACAAAGAAGCTATCTGTGAAACTTCTTACAGTTCTGTGCATTCAACTAACAGATTTCAACCTTACTTTTGATTGAGCAGTTCTGAAACACACTTTCTGTAGAAAATGCAAGTGGACATTCAGGGCGCTAAGAGGCCTTTGGTGGAAAAAGGAAAACCTTCAAATAAAAACTACACAGAAGCAATCTGTGAAACTTCTTACGGTTCTGTTCTTTAAACTAAAACAGTTGAACCTTAATTTTGATTGAACAGTTCTGAAACACTCTTTCTGTAGAAAATGCAAGTATACATTCATGGCGCTATGTGGCCTATAGTGGAAAATGGAATATCTTCAAACAAAAACTACAAAGAAGCAATCTGTGAAACTTCTTTCTGTTCTGTGCATTCAACTAACAGCGTTGAACATTAGTTTTGATTGAGCAGTTCTGAAACACTCTTTCTGTAGAAAATGCAAGTGGACATTCGGAGCGCTAAGAGGCCTACAGCGGAAAAAGAAATATCTTCAAATAAAAACTACACAGAAGCATTCTGTGAAACTTCTTACGGTTCTGTTCTTTAAACTAACACAGTTGAAACTTAATTTTGATTGGACATTTCTGAAACACTCTTTCTGTAGTAAATGCAAGTGGACATTCATGGTGCTAAGAGGCCTATTGTGGAAAAGGGAATATCTTCAATCAAAAACTACAAAGAAGCAATCTGTGAAACTTCTTTCTGTTCTGTGCATTCAACTAACATATTTGAACCTTAGTTTGATTGAGCAGTTCTGAAACACTCTTTCTGTAGAAAATACAAGTGGACATTCAGGGCGCTAAGTGGCCTGTAGTGGAAAAAGGAATAAGTTCAAATAAAAACTACACAGAAGATATCTGTGAAACTTCTCTCTGTTCTGTGCATTCAACTAACAGAGGTGAACCTTAGTTTTGATTGAGCAGTTCTGAAACACTCTTTCTGTAGAAAATGCAAGTGGACATTCATGGCGCTAAGAGGCCCATAGTAGAAAAAGGAATATCTTCAAACAAAAACTACACAGAAGCAATCTGTGAAACTTCTTTCTCTTCTGTGCATTCAACTAACAGAGTTGAACATTACTTTTGATTGAGCACTTCTGAAACACCCTTTCTATTGAAAATGCTATTGTACATTCAGGGAGCTAAGAGGCCTATAGTGGAAAAAGGAATATTTTCAAATAAAAACTGCACAGAAGCAATCTGCGAAATCTCTTACTGTTCTGTGCATTCAACTAATATAGTTGATCGGTAGTTTTTATTGCGCAGTTCTGAAACACTCTTTCTGTAGAAAATGCAAGTGTACATTCAGGGTGCTGAGAGGCCTATAGTGGGAAAACGAATATCTTCAAATAAAAACCACACAGAAACAATCTGTGAAACTTCTTACTGTTCTGTGCATTCAACCAACAGAGTTGAACCTTAGTTATTATTGAGCAGTCCTGAAACACTCTTTCTGTAGAAAATGCAAGTGAACATTCAGGGCGCTAAGAGGCCTATAGCAGAAAAATCAATATGTTCAAATAAAAACTACACAGAAGCAATCTGTGAAACTTCTTACAGTTCTGTGCATTCAACTAACAGACTTCAACCTTACTTTTGATTGCGCAGTTCTGAAACACCCTTTCTGTAGAAAATGCAAGTGGACATTCAGGGCGCTAAGAGGCCTATGGTGGAAAAAGGAATACCTTCAAATAAAAGCTACACAGAAGCAATCTGTGAAACTTCTTTCTGTTCTGTGCATTCAACTAACAGAGTTGAACCTTAGTTTTGATTGAGCAGTTCTGAAACACTCTTTCTGTAGAAAATACAAGTGGACATTCAGGACACTAAGAGGCCTATAGTGGAAAAAGGAATAAGTTCAAATAAAAACTACACAGAAGATATCTGTGAAACTTCTTTCTGTTCTGTGCATTCAACTAACAGAGTTGAACCTTAGTTTTGATTGAGCAGTTCTGAAACACTCTTTCTGTAGAAAATACAAGTGGACATTCAGGGCACTAAGAGGCCTATAGTGGAAAAGGACAATTTTAAAATAAAGACTACACAGAAGAAATCTGTGAAAATATTTACTATTCTGTGATTTCAACTAACAGAGTTGAACCTCAGTTTTGATTGAGCAGTTCTGAAACACACTTTCTGTAGAAAATACAAGTGGACATTCAGGGCGCTAAGAGGACTATAGTGGAAAAAGGAAAAAGTTTACCTAAAAACTACACAGAAGCTATCTGTGAAACTTCTCTCTGTTCTGTGCATTCAATTAACGGAGTTGAACCTTACTTTGGTTGAGAAGTTCTGAAACACTCTTTCTGTAGAAAATGCAAGTGGACCTTCGGATCGCTAAGAGGCCTATAGCGGAAAACTAATATTTTCAAATACAAACTACACAGAAGCATTCTGTGAAACTTCTTTCAGTTCTTTGCATTCATCTAACAGAGTTGAACCTTAGTTTTGATTGAGCACTTCTGAAACACCCTTTCTATAGAAAATGCAATTGGACATTCAGGGAGCTAAGAGGCCTATAGTGGAAAAAGGAATATTTTCAAATAAAAACTGCACAGAAGCAATCTGCGAAAATACTTACTGTTCTGTGCATTCAACTAACATAGTTGAACGGTAGTTTTTATTGAGCAGTTCTGAAACACTCTTTATGTAGAAAATGCAAGTGAACGTTCAGGGCGCTAAGAGGCCTATAGCGGAAAAATGAATATGTTCAAATAAAAACTACACAGAAGCAATCTGTGAAATTTCTTACTGTTCTGTGCATTCAACTAACAGAGCTGAACCTTAGTATATTGAGCTGTTATGAAACACTTTTTCTGCAGAAAATGCAAGTGAACATTCAGGGCGCTAAGAGTCCTAGAGTTGAAAAAGATATATGATCAAATAAAAACTACAAAGAAGCTATCTGTGAAACTTCTTTCTGTTCTGTGCATTCAACTAACAGAGTTGAACCTCAGTTTTGATTGAGCAGTTCTAAAACACTCTTTCTGTAGAAAATACAAGTGGACATTCAGGGCGCTAAGAGGACTATAGTGGAAAAAGGAAAAAGTTCACATAAAAACTACACAGAAGCTATCTGTGAAACTTCTCTCTGTTCTGTGCATTCAATTAACGGAGTTGAACCTTACTTTTGATTGAGAAGTTCTGAAACACTCTTTCTGTAGAAAATGCAAGTGGACCTTCGGAGCGCAAGAGGCCTATAGCGGAAAACTAATACCTTCAAATACAAACTACACAGAAGCATTCCGTGAAACTTCTTTCAGTTCTTTGCATTCATCTAACAGAGTTGAAAATTAGTTTTGATTGAGCACTTCTGAAACAGCCTTTCTATAGAAAATGCAATTGGACATTCAGGGAGCTAAGAGGCCTACAGTGGAAAAAGGAATATTTTCAAATAAAAACTGCACAGAAGCAATCTGCGAAACTTCTTACTGTTCTGTGCATTCAACTAATATAGTTGAACGGTAGTTTTTATTGAGCAGTTCTGAAACACTCTTTCTGTAGAAAATGCAAGTGGACATTCAGGGCGCTGAGAGGCATAAAGTGGGAAAAGGAATATCTTCAAATAAAAACCACACAGAAGCAATCTGTGAAACTTCTTACTGTTCTGTGCATTCAACTAACAGTGTTTGAACCTTAGTTATTATTGAGCAGTTCTGAAACA